>NW_027327517.1:300000-489351 GCF_047675955.1 Chlorocebus sabaeus
GGAATTGGAAAAGGGATATTTGGAAGCCCATAGAGGGCTATGGTGAAAAAGGAAATATCTTCCGTTCAAAACTGGAAGGAAGCTTTCTGAGAAACTGCTGTGTGTTCTGTTAATACATCTCACAGAGTTACATCTTTCACTTCAAGAAGTCTTTCGCTAAGGCTGTTCTTGTGGAATTGGCAAAGGGATATTTGGAAGCCCATAGAGGGTTATGGTGAAAAAGGAAATATCTTCCGTTTAACACTGGAAAGAAGATTTCTGAGAAACTGTTCTGTGTTCTGTTAATTCATCCCACAGAGTTACAACTTTCCCTTCATGACGCCTTTCGCTAAGGCTGTTCTTGTGGAATTGGCAAAGGGATATTTGGAAGCCCATAGAGGGCTATGGTGAAGAAGGAAATATCTTCCGTTCAAAACTGGAAAGAAGCTTTCTGAGAAACTGCTCTGTGTTCTGTTAATTCATCTCACAGAGTTACATCTTTCCCTTCAAGAGGCCTTTCGCTAAGGCTGTTCTTGTGGAATTGGCAACGGGATATTTGGAGGCCCATAGAGGCCTTGGTGAAAAAGGAAATATCTTCCGTTCAAAACTGGAAAGAAGCTTTCTGAGAAACTGCTCTGTGTTCTGTTAATTCATCTCACAGAGTTACATCTTTCTCTTCAAGAAGTCTTTCGCTAAGGCTGTTCTTGTGGAATTGGCAAAGGGATATTTGGAAGCCCCTAGAGGGCTATGGTGAAAAAGGAAATATCTTCCGTTCAAAACTGGAAAGAAGCTTTCTGAGAAACTGCTCTGTGTTCTGTTAATTCATCTCACAGAGTTACGTCTTTCCCTTCATGAAGCCTTTCGCTAAGGCTGTTCTTGTGGAATTGGCAAAGGGATATTTGGAAAGCCATAGAGGGCTACGGTGAAAAAGGAAATATCTTCCGTTCAAAACTCGAAAGAAGCTTTCTGAGAAAGTGCTCTGTGTTCTGTTAATTCATCACACAGAGTTACATCTTTCTCTTCCAGAAGCCTTTCGCTAAGGCTGTTCTTGTGGAATTGGCAAAGGGATATTTGGAAGACCCTAGAGGGCTATGGTGAAAAAGGAAATATCTTCCGTTCAAAACTGGAAAGAAGCTTTCTGAGAAACTGCTCTGTGTTCTGTTAATTCATCTCACAGAGTTACATCTTTCCCTTCAAGAAGCCTTTCGCTAAGGCTGTGCTTGTGGAATTGGCAAAGGGATATTTGGAAGCCCATAGAGGGCTATGGTGAAAAAGGAAATATCTTCCGTTGAAAACTGGAAAGAAGCTTTCTGAGAAACTGCTCTGTGTCTGTTAATTCATCTCACAGAGATACATCTTTCCCTTCAAGAAGCCTTTCGCTAAGGCTGTTCTTGTGGAATTGGCAAAGTGATATTTGGAAGCCCGTAGAGGGCTATGGTGAAAAAGGAAATATCTTCCGTTCAAAACTGGAAAGAAGCTTTCTGAGAAACTGCTCTGTGTTCTGTTAATTCATCTCACAGAGTTACATCTTTCCCTTCAAGAACCCTTTCGCTAACGCTGTTCTTGTGGAATTGGCAAAGGGATATTTGGAAGCCCATAGAGGGCTATGGTGAAAAAGGAAATATCTTCCGTTCAAAACTGGAAAGAAGCTTTCTGAGAAACTGCTCTGTGTTCTGTTAATTCATCTCACAGAGTTACATCTTTCCCTTCAAGAAGTCTTTCGCTAAGGTTGTTCTTGTGGAATTGGCAAAGGGTTATTTGGAAGCCCATACAGGGCTATGGTAAAAAAGGAAATATCTTCCGTTCAAAACTGGAAAGAAGCTTTCTGAGAAACTGCTCTGTGTTCTGTTAATTCATCTCACAGAGTTACATCTTTCCCTTCAAGAAGCCTTTCGCTAAGGCTGTTCTTGTGGAATTGGCAAAGGGATATTTGGAAGCCCATAGAGGGCTATGGAGAAAAAGGAAATATCTTCCGTTCAAAACTGGAAAGAAGCTTTCTGAGAAACTGCTCTGTGTTCTGTTAATTCATCTCACAGAGTTACATCTTTCCCTTCAAGAAGCCTTTCGCTAAGGCTGTTCTTGTGGAATTGGCAAAGGGATATTTGGAAGCCAATGGAGTGCTATGGTGAAAAAGGAAATATCTTCCGTTCAAAACTGGAAAGAAGCTTTCTGAGAAACTACTCGATGTTCTGTAAATTCATCTCACAGAGTTACATCTTTCCCTTCAAGAAGCCTTTCGCTAAGGCTGTTCTTGTGGAATTGGCAAAGGGATATTTGGAAGCCCATAGAGTGCTATGGTGAAAAAGGAAATATCTTCCCTTCCAAACTGAAAAGAAGCTTTCTGAGAAACTGCTCTGTGTTCTGTTAATTCATCTCACAGAGTTACATCTTTCCCTTGAAGAAGCCTTTCGCTAAGGCTGTTCTTGTGGAATTGGAAAAGGGATATTTAGAAGCCCATAGAGGGCTGTGGTGAAAAAGGAAATATCTTCCGTTCAAAACTGGAAAGAAGCTTTCTGAGAAACTGCTCTGTGTTCTGTTAATTCATCTCACAGAGTTACATCTTTCCCTTCAAGAAGCCGTTCGCTAAGGCTGTGCTTGTGGAATTGGCAAAGGGATATTTGGAAGCCCATAGAGGGCTATGGTGAAAAAGGAAATATCTTCCGTTGAAAACTGGAAAGAAGCTTTCTGAGAAACTGCTCCGTGTTCTGTTAATTCATCTCACAGAGTTACATCTTTCCCTTCAAGAAGCCTTTCGCTAAGGCTGTTCTTGTGGAATTGGCAAAGTGATATTTGGAAGCCCATAGAGGGCTATGGTGAAAAAGGAAATATCTTCCGTTCAAAACTGGAAAGAAGCTTTCTGAGAAACTGCTCTGTGTTCTGTTAATTCATCTCACAGAGTTACATCTTTCCCTTCAAGAAGCCTTTCGCTAAGGCTGTTCTTGTGGAATTGGCAAAGGGATATTTGGAAGCCCATAGAGGGCTATGGTGAAAAAGGAAATATCTTCCGTTCAAAACTGGAAAGAAGCTTTCTGAGAAATTGCTCTGTGTTCTGTTAATTCATCTCACAGAGTTACATCTTTCCCTTCAAGAAGCCTTTCGCTAAGGCTGTTCTTGTGGAATTGGCAAAGGGATATTTGGAAGCCAATGGAGTGCTATGGTGAAAAAGGAAATATCTTCCGTTCAAAACCGGAAAGAAGCTTTCTGAGAAACTACTCGATGTTCTCTAAATTCATCTCACAGAGTTACATCTTTCCCTTCAAGAAGCCTTTCGCTAAGGCTGTTCTTGTGGAATTGGCAAAGGGATATTTGGAAGCCCATAGAGTGCTATGGTGAAAAAGGAAATATCTTCCCTTCCAAACTGGAAAGAAGCTTTCTGAGAAACTGCTCTGTGTTCTGTTAATTCATCTCACAGAGTTACATCTTTCCCTTCAAGAAGCCTTTCGCTAAGGCTGTTCTTGTGGAATTGGCAAAGTGATATTTGGAAGCCCATAGAGGGCTATGGTGAAAAAGGGAATATCTTCCGTTCAAAACTGGAAAGAAGCTTTCTGAGAAACTGCTCTGTGTTCTGTTAATTCATCTCACAGAGTTACATCTTTCCCTTCAAGAAGCCTTTCGCTAAGGCTGTTCTTGTGGAATTGGCAAAGGGATATTTGGAAGCCCATAGAGGGCTATGGTGAAAAAGGAAATATCTTCCGTTCAAAACTGGAAAGAAGCTTTCTGAGAAATTGCTCTGTGTTCTGTTAATTCATCTCACAGAGTTACATCTTTCCCTTCAAGAAGCCTTTCGCTAAGGTTGTTCTTGTGGAATGGCAAAGGGATATTTGGAAAACCATAGAGGGCTATGGTGAAAAAGGAAATATCTTCCGTTCAAAACTGGAAAGAAGCTTTCTGAGAAACTGCTCTGTGTTCTGTTAATTAATCTCACAGAGTTACATCTTTCCCTTCAAGAAGCCTTTCGCTCAGGCTGTTCTTGTGGAATTGGCAAAGGGATATTTGGAAGCCCATAGAGGGCTATGGTGAAAAAGGAAATATCTTCCGTTGAAAACTGGAAAAAAGCCTTCTGAGAAACTGCTCTGTGTTCTGTTAATTCATCTCACAGAGTTACATCTTTCCCTTCAAGAAGCCTTTCGCTAAGGCTGTTCTTGTGGAATTGGCAAAGGGATATTTGGAAGCCCATAGAGGGCTATGGTGAAAAAGGAAATATCTTCCGTTCAAAACTGGAAAGAAGCTTTCTGAGAAACTGCTCTGTGTTCTGTTAATTCATCTCACAGAGTTACATCTTTCCCTTCAAGAAGTCTTTCGCTAAGGCTGTTCTTGTGGAATTGGCAAAGGGTTATTTGGAAGCCCATAGAGTGCTATGGTGAAAAAGGAAATATCTTCCGTTCAAAACTGGAAAGAAGCTTTCTGAGAAACTGCTCTGTGTTCTGTTAATTCATCTCACAGAGTTACATCTTTCCCTTCAAGAAGTCTTTCGCTAAGGCTGTTCTTGTGGAATTGGCAAAGGGTTATTTGGAAGCCCATAGAGGGCTATGGTGAAAAAGGAAATATCCTCCGTTCAAAACTGGAAAGAAGCTTTCTGAGAAACTGCTCTGTGTTCTGTTAATTAATCTCACAGAGTTACATCTTTCCCTTCAAGAAGCCTTTCGCTAAGGCTGTTCTTGTGGAATTGGCAAAGGGATATTTGGAAGCCCATAGAGGGCTATGGTGAAAAAGGAAATATCTTCCGTTCAAAACTGGAAAGAAGCTTTCTGAGAAACTGCTCTGTGTTCTGTTAATTCATCTCACAGAGATACATCTTTCCCTTCAAGAAGCCTTTCGCTAAGGCTGTTCTTGTGGAATTGGCAAAGGGATATTTGGAAGCCAATAGAGTTCTATGGTGAAAAAGGAAATATCTTCCGTTCAAAACTGGAAAGAAGCTTTCTGAGAAACTGCTCTGTGATCTGTTAATTAATCTCACAGAGTTACATCTTTCACTTCAAGAAGCCTTTCGCTAAGGCTGTTCTTGTGGAATTGGCAAAGGGATATTTGGAAAACCATAGAGGGCTATGGTGAAAAAGGAAATATCTTCCGTTCAAAACTGGAAAGAAGCTTTCTGAGAAACTGCTCTGTGATCTGTTAATTAATCTCACAGAGTTACATCTTTCACTTCAAGAAGCCTTTCGCTCAGGCTGTTCTTGTGGAAATGGCAAAGGGATATTTGGAAGCCCATAGAGGGCTATGGTGAAAATGGAAATATCTTCCGTTGAAAACTGGAAAAAAGCCTTCTGAGAAACTGCTCTGTGTTCTGTTAATTCATCTCACAGAGTTACATCTTTCCCTTGAAGAAGCCTTTCGGTAAGGCTCTTCTTGTGGAATTGGCAAAGGGATATTTGGAATCCCATAGAGGGCTATGGTGAAAAAGGAAATATCTTCCGTTCAAAACTGGAAAGAAGCTTTCTGAGAAACTGCTCTGTGTTCTGTTAATTCATCTCACAGAGTTACATCTTTCCCTTCAAGAAGTCTTTCGCTAAGGCCGTTCTTGTGGAATTGGCAAAGGGATATTTGGAAGCCCATAGAGGGCTATGGTGAAAAAGGAAATATCTTCCGTTCAAAACTGGAAAGAAGCTTTCTGAGAAACTGCTCTGTGTTCTGTTAATTAATCTCACAGAGTTACATCTTTCCCTTCAAGAAGCCTTTCGCTAAGGCTGTTCTTGTGGAATTGGCAAAGGGATATTTGGAAGCCCATAAAGGGCTATGGTGAAAAAGGAAATATCTTCCGTTCAAAACTGGAAAGAAGCTTTCTGAGAAACTGCTCTGTGTTCTGTTAATTCATCTCACAGAGTTACATCTTTCCCTTCAAGAAGCCTTTCGCTAAGGCTGTTCTTGTGGAATTGGCAAAGGGTTATTTGGAAGCCCATAGAGTGCTATGGTGAAAAAGGAAATATCTTCCGTTCCAAACTGAAAAGAAGCTTTCTGAGAAACTGCTCTGTGTTCTGTTAATTCATCTCACAGAGTTACATCTTTCCCTTCAAGAAGCCTTTCGCTAAGGCTGTTCTTGTGGAATTGGAAAAGGGATATTTAGAAGCCCATAGAGGGCTGTGGTGAAAAAGGAAATATCTTCCGTTCAAAACTGGAAAGAAGCTTTCTGAGAAACTGCTCTGTGTTCTGTTAATTCATCTCACAGAGTTACATCTTTCCCTGCAAGAAGCCTTTCGCTAAGGCTGTTCTTGTGCAATTGCCAAAGGGATATTTGGAAGCCCAAAGAAGACTTTGG
The DNA here is from genome assembly GCF_047675955.1 of Chlorocebus sabaeus. NCBI lineage: Eukaryota > Metazoa > Chordata > Mammalia > Primates > Cercopithecidae > Chlorocebus > Chlorocebus sabaeus. The sequence goes on from NW_027327517.1 coordinate 306,233, forward strand.
TGAAAAACGAAATATCTACAGTTCAAAACTGGAAAGAAGCTTTCTGAGAAACTGCTCTGTGTTCTGTTAATTCATCTCACAGAGTTACATCTTTCCCTTCAAGAAGCCTTTCGCTAAGGCTGTTCTTGTGGAATTGGCAAAGGGATATTTGGAAGCCCATAGAGGGCTATGGTGAAAAAGGAAATATCTTCCGTTCAAAACTGGAAAGAAGCTTTCTGAGAAACTGCTCTGTGTTCTCTTAATTCATCTCACAGAGTTACATCTTTCCCTTCAAGAAGCCTTTCGCTAAGGCTGTTCTTGTGGAATTGGCAAACGGATACTTCGAAGCCCCTAGAGGGCTATGGTGAAAAAGGAAATATCATCCGTTCAAAACTGGAAAGAAGCTTTCTGAGAAACTGCTCTGTGTTCTGTTAATTCATCTCACAGAGTTACATCTTTCCCTTGAAGAAGCCTTTCGCTAAGGCTGTTCTTGTGGAATTTGCAAAGGGATATTTGGAAGCCCATAGAGGGCTATGGTGAAAAAGGAAATATCTTCCGTTCAAAACTGGAAAGAAGCTTTCTGCGAAACTGCTCTGTGTTCTGTTAATTCATCTCACAGAGTTACATCTTTCCCTTCAAGAAGTCTTTCGCTAAGGCTGTTCTTGTGGAATTGGCAAAGGGATATTTGGAAGCCCATAGAGGGCTATGGTGAAAAAGGAAATATCTTCCGTTCAAAACTGGAAAGAAGCTTTCTGAGAAACTGCTCTGTGTTCTGTTAATTAATCTCACAGAGTTACATCTTTCCCTTCAAGAAGCCGTTCGCTAAGGCTGTGCTTGTGGAATTGGCAAAGGGATATTTGGGAGCCCATAGAGGGCTATGGTGAAAAAGGAAATATCTTCCGTTGAAAACTGGAAAGAAGCTTTCTGAGAAACTGCTCTGTGTTCTGTTAATTCATCTCACAGAGTTACATCTTTCCCTTCAAGAAGCCTTTCGCTAAGGCCGTTCTTGTGGAATTGGCAAAGTGATATTTGGAAGCCCATAGAGGGCTATGGAGAAAAAGGAAATATCTTCCGTTCAAAACTGGAAAGAAGCTTTCTGAGAAACTGCTCTGTGTTCTGTTAATTCAACTCACAGAGTTACATCTTTCCCTTCAAGAAGCCTTTCGCTAAGGCTGTTCTTGTGGAATTGGCAAAGGGATATTTGGAAGCCCATAGAGGGCTATGGTGAAAAAGGAAATATCTTCCGTTCAAAACTGGAAAGAAGCTTTCTGAGAAATTGCTCTGTGTTCTGTTAATTCATCTCACAGAGTTACATCTTGCCCTTCAAGAAGCCTTTCGCTAAGGTTGTTCTTGTGGAATTGGCAAAGGGATATTTGGAAAACCATAGAGGGCTATGGTGAAAAAGGAAATATCTTCCGTTCAAAACTGGAAAGAAGCTTTCTGAGAAACTGCTCTGTGTTCTGTTAATTAATCTCACAGAGTTACATCTTTCCCTTCAAGAAGCCTTTCGCTCAGGCTGTTCTTGTGGAATTGGCAAAGGGATATTTGGAAGCCCATAGAGGGCTATGGTGAAAAAGGAAATATCTTCCGTTGAAAACTGGAAAAAAGCCTTCTGAGAAACTGCTCTGTGTTCTGTTAATTCATCTCACAGAGTTACATCTTTCCCTTCAAGAAGCCTTTCGCTAAGGCTGTTCTTGTGGAATTGGCAAAGGGATATTTGGAAGCCCATAGAGGGCTATGGTGAAAAAGGAAATATCTTCCGTTCAAAACTGGAAAGAAGCTTTCTGAGAAACTGCTCTGTGTTCTGTTAATTCATCTCACAGAGTTACATCTTTCCCTTCAAGAAGTCTTTCGCTAAGGCTGTTCTTGTGGAATTGGCAAAGGGTTATTTGGAAGCCCATAGAGGGCTATGGTGAAAAAGGAAATATCTTCCGTTCAAAACTGGAAAGAAGCTTTCTGAGAAACTGCTCTGTGTTCTGTTAATTCATCTCACAGAGTTACATCTTTCCCTTCAAGAAGTCTTTCGCTAAGGCTGTTCTTGTGGAATTGGCAAAGGGTTATTTGGAAGCCCATAGAGGGCTGTGGTGAAAAAGGAAATATCCTCCGTTCAAAACTGGAAAGAAGCTTTCTGAGAAACTGCTCTGTGTTCTGTTAATTAATCTCACAGAGTTACATCTTTCCCTTCAAGAAGCCTTTCGCTAAGGCTGTTCTTTTGGAATTGGCAAAGGGATATTTGGAAGCCCATAGAGGGCTATGGTGAAAAAGGAAATATCTTCCGTTCAAAACTGGAAAGAAGCTTTCTGAGAAATTGCTCTGTGTTCTGTTAATTCATCTCACAGAGTTACATCTTTCCCTTCAAGAAGGCTTTCGCTAAGGTTGTTCTTGTGGAATTGGCAAAGGGATATTTGGAAAACCATAGAGGGCTATGGTGAAAAAGGAAATATCTTCCGTTCAAAACTGGAAAGAAGCTTTCTGAGAAACTGCTCTGTGTTCTGTTAATTAATCTCACAGAGTTACATCTTTCACTTCAAGAAGCCTTTCGCTCAGGCTGTTCTTGTGGAATTGGCAAAGGGATATTTGGAAGCCCATAGAGGGCTATGGTGAAAATGGAAATATCTTCCGTTGAAAACTGGAAAAAAGCCTTCTTAGAAACTGCTCTGTGTTCTGTTAATTCATCTCACAGAGTTACATCTTTCCCTTCAAGAAGCCTTTCGCTAAGGCTGTTCTTGTGGAATTTGCAAAGGGATATTTGGAAGCCCATAGAGGGCTATGGTGAAAAAGGAAATATCTTCCGTTCAAAACTGGAAAGAAGCTTTCTGAGAAACTGCTCTGTGTTCTGTTAATTCATCTCACAGAGTTACATCTTTCCCTTCAAGAAGTCTTTCGCTAAGGCTGTTCTTGTGGAATTGGCAAAGGGATATTTGGAAGCCCATAGAGGGATATGGTGAAAAAGGAAATATCTTCCGTTCAAAACTGGAAAGAAGCTTTCTGAGAAACTGCTCTGTGTTCTGTTAATTAATCTCACAGAGTTACATCTTTCCCTTCAAGAAGCCTTTCGCTAAGGCTGTTCTTGTGGAATTGGCAAAGGGATATTTGGAAGCCCATAAAGGGCTATGGTGAAAAAGGAAATATCTTCCGTTCAAAACTGGAAAGAAGCTTTCTGAGAAACTGCTCTGTGTTCTGTTAATTCATCTCACAGAGTTACATCTTTCCCTTCAAGAAGCCTTTCGCTAAGGCTGTTCTTGTGGAATTGGCAAAGGGATATTTGGAAGCCCATAGAGTGCTATGGTGAAAAAGGAAATATCTTCCGTTCCAAACTGAAAAGAAGCTTTCTGAGAAACTGCTCTGTGTTCTGTTAATTCATCTCACAGAGTTACATCTTTCCCTTCAAGAAGCCTTTCGCTAAGGCTGTTCTTGTGGAATTGGAAAAGGGATATTTAGAAGCCCATAGAGGGCTGTGCTGAAAAAGGAAATATCTTCCGTTCAAAACTGGAAAGAAGCTTTCTGAGAAACTGCTCTGTGTTCTGTTAATTCATCTCACAGAGTTACATCTTTCCCTTCAAGAAGCCTTTCGCTAAGGCTGTTCTTGTGCAATTGCCAAAGGGATATTTGGAAGCCCAAAGAAGACTTTGGTGAAAAACGAAATATCTACCGTTCAAAACTGGAAAGAAGCTTTCTGAGAAACTGCTCTGTGTTCTGTTAATTCATCTCACAGAGTTACATCTTTCCCTTCAAGAAGCCTTTCGCTAAGGCTGTTCTTGTGGAATTGGCAAAGGGATATTTGGAAGCCCATTGAGGGCTATGGTGAAAAAGGAAATATCTTCCGTTCAAAACTGGAAAGAAGCTTTCTGAGAAACTGCTCTGTGTTCTCTTAATTCATCTCACAGAGTTACATCATTCCCTTCAAGAAGCCTTTCGCTAAGGCTGTTCTTGTGGAATTGGCAAACGGATACTTCGAAGCCCATAGAGGGCTATGGTGAAAAAGGAAATATCATCCGTTCAAAACTGGAAAGAAGCTTTCTGAGAAACTGCTCTGTGTTCTGTTAATTCATCTCACAGAGTTACATCTTTCCCTTGAAGAAGCCTTTCGCTAAGGCTGTTCTTGTGGAATTTGCAAAGGGATATTTGGAAGCCCATAGAGGGCTATGGTGAAAAAGGAAATATCTTCCGTTCAAAACTGGAAAGAAGCTTTCTGAGAAACTGCTCTGTGTTCTGTTAATTCATCTCACAGAGTTACATCTTTCCCTTCAAGAAGTCTTTCGCTAAGGCTGTTCTTGTGGAATTGGCAAAGGGATATTTGGAAGCCCATAGAGGGCTATGGTGAAAAAGGAAATATCTTCCGTTCAAAACTGGAAAGAAGCTTTCTGAGAAACTGCTCTGTGTTCTGTTAATTAATCTCACAGAGTTACATCTTTCCCTTCAAGAAGCCTTTCGCTAAGGCTGTTCTTGTGGAATTGGCAAAGGGATATTTGGAAGCCCATAAAGGGCTATGGTGAAAAAGGAAATATCTTCCGTTCAAAACTGGAAAGAAGCTTTCTGAGAAACTGCTCTGTGTTCTGTTAATTCATCTCACAGAGTTACATCTTTCCCTTCAAGAAGCCTTTCGCTAAGGCTGTTCTTGTGGAATTGGAAAAGGGATATTTGGAAGCCCATAGAGTGCTATGGTGAAAAAGGAAATATCTTCCGTTCCAAACTGAAAAGAAGCTTTCTGAGAAACTGCTCTGTGTTCTGTTAATTCATCTCACAGAGTTACATCTTTCCCTTCAAGAAGCCTTTCGCTAAGGCTGTTCTTGTGGAATTGGAAAAGGGATATTTAGAAGCCCATAGAGGGCTGTGGTGAAAAAGGAAATATCTTCCGTTCAAAACTGGAAAGAAGCTTTCTGAGAAAATGCTCTGTGTTCTTGTAATTCATCTCACAGATTTACATCTTTCCCTTCAAGAAGCCTTTCGCTAAGGCTGTTCTTGTGCAATTGCCAAAGGGATATTTGGAAGCCCAAAGAAGACTTTGGTGAAAAACGAAATATCTACCGTTCAAAACTGGAAAGAAGCTTTCTGAGAAACTGCTCTGTGTTCTGTTAATTCATCTCACAGAGTTACATCTTTCCCTTCAAGAAGCCTTTCGCTAAGGCTGTTCTTGTGGAATTGGCAAAGGGATATTTGGAAGCCCATAGAGGGCTATGGTGAAAAAGGAAATATCTTCCGTTCAAAACTGGAAAGAAGCTTTCTGAGAAACTGCTCTGTGTTCTCTTAATTCATCTCACAGAGTTACATCATTCCCTTCAAGAAGCCTTTCGCTAAGGCTGTTCTTGTGGAATTGGCAAACGGATACTTCGAAGCCCATAGAGGGCTATGGTGAAAAAGGAAATATCATCCGTTCAAAACTGGAAAGAAGCTTTCTGAGAAACTGCTCTGTGTTCTGTTAATTCATCTCACAGAGTTACATCTTTCCCTTCAAGAAGTCTTTCGCTAAGGCTGTTCTTGTGGAATTGGTAAAGGGATATTTGGAGGCCCACAGAGGGCTATGGTGAAAAAGGAAATATCTTCCGTTGAAAACTGGAAACAAGCCTTCTGAGAAACTGCTCTGTGTTCTGTTAATTCATCTCACAGAGTTACATCTTTCCCTTCAAGAAGCCTTTCGCTAAGGCTGTTCTTGCGGAATTGACAAAGGGATATTTGGAAGCCCATAGAGTGCTATAGTGAAAAAGGAAATATCTTCCGTTCAAAACTGGAATGAAGCTTTCTGAGAAACTGCTCTGTGTTCTGTTAATTCATCTCACAGAGTTACAACTTTCCCTTCAAGAAGTCTTTCGCTAAGGCTGTTCTTGTGGAATTGGCAAAGGGATATTTGGAATCCCATAGAAGGCTATGGTGAAAAAGGAAATATCTTCCGTTCAAAACTGGAAAGAAGCTTTCTGAGAAACTGCTCTGTGTTCTGTTAATTCATCTCACAGTGTTACATCTTTCCCTTCAAGAAGCGTTTCGCTAAGTCTGTTCTTGTGGAATTGGCAAAGGGATATTTGGAAGTCCATAGAGGGCTATGGTGAAAAAGGAAATATCTTCCGTTCAAAACTGGAAAGAAGCTTTCTGAGAAACTGCTCTGTGTTCTGTTAATTCATCTCACAGAGTTACATCTTTCCCTTCAAGAAGCCTTTCGCTAAGGCTGTTCTTGTGTAATTGGAAAAGTGATATTTTTTAAGCCCATAGAGGGCTATGGTGAAAAAGGAAATATATTCCGTTCAAAACTGGAAAGAAACTTTCTGAGAAACTGCTCTGTGTTCTGTTAATTCATCTCACAGAGTTACATCTTTCCCTTCAAGAATTCTTTCGCTAAGGTTGTTCTTGTGGAATTGGCAAAGGGATATTTGGAGGCCCATAGAGGCCTTGGTGAAAAAGGAAATATCTTCCGTTCAAAACTGGAAAGAAGCTTTCTGAGAAACTGCTCTGTGTTCTGTTAATTCATCTCACAGAGTTACATCTTTCTCTTCAAGAAGTCTTTCGCTAAGGCTGTTCTTGTGGAATTGGCAAAGGGATATTTGGAAGCCCATAGAGGGCTATGGTGAAAAAGGAAATATCTTCCGTTCAAAACTGGAAAGAAGCTTTCTGAGAAACTGCTCTGTGTTCTGTTAATTCATCTGACAGAGTTACATCTTTCCCTTCAAGAAGCCTTTCGCTAACACTGTTCTTGTGGAATTGGCAAAGGGATACTTCGAAGCCCATAGAGTGCGATGGTGAAAAAGGAAATATCATCCGATCAAAACTGGAAAGAAGCTTTCTGAGAAACTGCTCTGTGTTCTGTTAATTCATCTCACAGAGTTACATCTTTCGCTTCAAGAAGTCTTTCGCTAAGGCTGTTCTTGTGAAATTGGTGAAGGGATATTTGGAAGCCCATAGAGGGCTATGGTGAAAAAGGAAATATCTTCCGTTGAAAACTGGAAACAAGCCTTCTGAGGAACTGCTCTGTGTTCTGTTAATTCATCTCACAGAGTTACATCTTTCCCTTCAAGAAGCATTTCGCTAAGGCTGTTCTTTTGGAATTGGCAAAGGGATATTTGGAAGCCCATAGAGGGCTATGGTGAAAAAGGAAATATCTTCCGTTCAAAACTGGAAAGAAGCTTTCTGAGAAACTGCTCTGTGTTCTGTTAATTCATCTCACAGAATTACATCTTTCCCTTCAAGAAGCCTTTCGCTAAGGCTGTTCTTGTGGAATTGGCAAAGGGATATTTGGAAGCCCATAGAGGGCTATGGTGAAAAAGGAAATATCTTCCGTTCAAAACTGGAAAGAAGCTTTCTGAGAAACTGCTCTGTGTTCTGTTAATTCATCTCACAGAGTTACATCTTTCTCTTCAAGAAGCCTTTCGCTAAGGCTGTTCTTGAGGAATTGGCAAAGGGATATTTGGAAGCCAATAGTGTGCTATGTTGAAAAAGGAAATATCTTCCGTTCAAAACTGGAAAGAAGCTTTCTGAGAAACTGCTCGGTGTTCTGTAAATTCATCTCACAGAGTTACATCTTTCCCTTCAAGAAGCCTTTCGCTAAGGCTGTTCTTGTGGAATTGGCAAAGGGATATTTGGAAGCCCATAGAGTGCTATGGTGAAAAAGGAAATATCTTCCGATCCAAACTGAAAAGAAGCTTTCTGAGAAACTGCTCTGTGTTCTGTTAATTCATCTCACAGAGTTACATCATTCCCTTCAAGAAGCCTTTCGCTAAGGCTGTTCTTGTGAAATTGCAAAAGGGATATTTAGAAGCCCATAGAGGGCTGTGGTGAAAAAGGAAATATCTTCCGTTCAAAACTGGAAAGAAGCTTTCTGAGAAACTGCTCTGTGTTCTGTTAATTCATCTAACAGAGTTACATCTTTCCCTTCAAGAAGCCTTTCGCTAAGGCTGTTCTTGTGGAATTGGCAAAAGGATATTTGGAAGCCCATAGAGGGTTATGGTGAAAAAGGAAATATCTTCCGTTTAACACTGGAAAGAAGATTTCTGAGAAACTGTTCTGTGTTCTGTTAATTCATCCCACAGAGTTACATCTTTCCCTACATGACGCCTTTCGCTAAGGCTGTTCTTGTGGAATTGGCAAAGGGATATTTGGAAGCCCATAGAGGGCTATGGTGAAGAAGGAAATATCTTCCGTTCAAAACTGGAAAGAAGCTATCTGAGAAACTGCTCTGTGTTCTATTAATTCATCTCACAGAGTTCCATGTTTCCCTTCAAGAAGCTTTTCGCTAAGGCTGTTCTTGTGCAATTGCCAAAGGGATATTTGGAAGCCCAAAGAAGACTATGGTGAAAAAGGAAATATCTACCGTTCAAAACTGGAAAGAAGCTTTCTGAAAAACTGCTCTGTGTTCTGTTAATTCATCTCACAGAGTTACATCTGTCCCTTCAAGAAGCCTTTCGCTAAGGCTGTTCTTGTGGAATTGGCAAAGGGATATTTGGAAGCAGATAGAGGGCTATGGTGAAAAAGGAAATATCTTCCGTTCAAAACTGGAAAGAAGCTTTCTGAGAAACTGCTCTGTGTTCTCTTAATTCATCTCACAGAGTTACATCTTTCCCTTCAAGAAGCCTTTCGCTAAGGCTGTTCTTGTGGAATTGGCAAACGGATACTTCGAAGCCCGTAGAGGGCTATGGTGAAAAAGGAAATATCATCCGTTCAAAACTGGAAAGAAGCTTTCTGTGAAACTGCTCTGTGTTCTCTTAATTCATCTCACAGAGTTACATCTTTCCCTTCAAGAAGTCTTTCGCTACGGTTGTTCTTGTGGAATTGGTAAAGGGATATTTGGAGGCCCACAGAGGGCTATGGTGAAAAAGGAAATATCTTCCGTTGAAAACTGGAAACAAGCCTTCTGAGAAACTGCTCTGTGTTCTGTTAATTCATCTCACAGAGTTACATCTTTCCCTTCAAGAAGCCTTTCGCTAAGGCTGTTCTTGTGGAATTGACAAAGGGATATTTGGAAGCCCATAGAGGGCTATGGTGAAAAAGGAAATATCTTCCGTTCAAAACTGCAAAGAAGCTTTCTGAGAAACTGCTCTGTGTTCTGTTAATTCATCTCACAGAGTTACATCTTTCCCTTCAAGAAGTCTTTCGCTAAGGCTGTTCTTGTGGAATTGGCAAAGGGATATTTGGAAACCCATAGAGGGCTATGGTGAAAAAGGAAATATCTTCCGTTCAAAACTGGAAAGAAGCTTTCTGAGAAACTGCTCTGTGTTCTGTTAATTAATCTCACAGAGTTACATCTTTCCCTTCAAGAAGCCTTTCGCTAAGGCTGTTCTTGTGGAATTGGCAAAGGGATATTTGTAAGCCCATAGAGGGCTATGGTGAAAAAGGAAATATCTTCCGTTCAAAACTGGAAAGAAGCTTTCTGAGAAACTGCTCTGTGTTCTGTTAATTCATCTCACAGAGTTACATCTTTCCCTTCAAGAAGCCTTTCGCTAACACTGTTCTTGTGTAATTGGAAAAGGGATACTTCGAAGCCCATAGAGGGCTATGGTGAAAAAGGAAATATCTTCCGTTCAAAACTGGAAAGAAGCTTTCTGAGAAACTGCTCTGTGTTCTGTTAATTCATCTCACAGAGTTACATCTTTCCCTTCAAGAAGTCTTTCGCTAAGGCTATTCTTGTGGAATTGGTAATAGGATATTTGGAAGCCCATAGAGGGCTATGGTGAAAAAGGAAATATCTTCCGTTGAAAACTGGAAACAAGCCTTCTGAGGAACTGCTCTGTGTTCTGTTAATTCATCTCACAGAGTTACATCTTTCCCTTCAAGAAGCCTTTCGCTAAGGTTGTTCTTGTGGAATTGGCAAAGGGATATTTGGAAGCCCATAGAGGGCTATGGTGAAAAAGGAAATATCTTCCGTTCAAAACTGGAAAGAAGCATTCTGAGAAACTGCTCTGTGTTCTGTTAATTCATCTCACAGAGTTACATCTTTCCCTTCAAGAAGCCTTTCGCTAAGGCTGTTCTTGTGGAATTGGCAAAGGGATATTTGGAAGCCGATAGAGGGCTATGGTGAAAAACGAAATATCTTCCGTTCAAAACTGGAAAGAAGCTTTCTGAGAAACTGCTCTGTGTTCTGTTAATTCATCTCACAGAGTTACATCTTTCCCTTCAAGAAGCCTTTCGCTAAGGCTGTTCTTGTGGAATTGGCAAAGGATTATTTGGAAGCCCATAGAGGGCTATGGTGAAAAAGGAAATATCTTCCGTTCAAAACTGGAAAGAAGCTTTCCGAGAAACTGCTCTGTGTTCTGTTAATTCATCTCACAGAGTTACATCTTTCCCTTCAAGAAGCCTTTCGCTAAGGCTGTTCTTGTGGAATTGGCAAAGGGATATTTGGAAGCCCTTAGAGGGCTATGGTGAAAAAGGAAATATCTTCCGTTCAAAACTGGAAAGAAGCTTTCTGAGAAACTGCTCTGTGTTCTGTTAATTCATCTCACAGAGGTACATCTTTCCCTTCAAGAAGCCATTCGCTAAGGTTGTTCTTGTGGAATTGGCAAAGGGATATTTGGTAACCCATTGAGGGCTATGGTGAAAAAGGAAATATCTTCCGTTCAAAACTGGAAAGAAGCTTTCTGAGAAACTGCTCTGTGTTCCGTTAATTCATCTCACAGAGTTACATCTTTCCCTTCAAGAAGCCTTTCGCTCAGGCTGTTCTTGTGGAATTGGCAAAGGGATATTTGCAAGCCCATAGAGGGCTATGGTGAAAAAGGAAATAACTTCCGTTGAAAACTGGGAAAAAGCCTTCTGAGAAACTGCTCTGTGTTCTGTTAATTCATCTCACAGAGTTACATCTTTCCCTTCAAGAAGTCTTTCGCTAACGCTGTTCTTGTGGAATTGGTAAAGGGATATTTGGAGGCCCACAGAGGGCTATGGTGAAAAAGGAAATATCTTCCGTTGAAAACTGGAAACAAGCCTTCTGAGAAACTGCTCTGTGTTCTGTTAATTCATCTCACAGAGTTACATCTTTCCCTTCAAGAAGCCTTTCGCTAAGGCTGTTCTTGCGGAATTGACAAAGGGATATTTGGAAGCCCATAGAGTGCTATAGTGAAAAAGGAAATATCTTCCGTTCAAAACTGGAATGAAGCTTTCTGAGAAACTGCTCTGTGTTCTGTTAATTCATCTCACAGAGTTACAACTTTCCCTTCAAGAAGTCTTTCGCTAAGGCTGTTCTTGTGGAATTGGCAAAGGGATATTTGGAAGCCCATAGAAGGCTATGGTGAAAAAGGAAATATCTTCCGTTCAAAACTGGAAAGAAGCTTTCTGAGAAACTGCTCTGTGTTCTGTAAATTCATCTCACAGAGTTACATCTTTCCCTTCAAGAAGCCTTTCGCTAAGGCTGTTCTTGTGGAATTGGCAAAGGGATATTTGGAAGCCCATAGAGTGCTATGGTGAAAAAGGAAATATCTTCCGATCCAAACTGAAAAGAAGCTTTCTGAGAAACTGCTCTGTGTTCTGTTAATTCATCTCACAGAGTTACATCATTCCCTTCAAGAAGCCTTTCGCTAAGGCTGTTCTTGTGAAATTGGAAAAGGGATATTTAGAAGCCCATAGAGGGCTGTGGTGAAAAAGGAAATATCTTCCGTTCAAAACTGGAAAGAAGCTTTCTGAGAAACTGCTGTGTGTTCTGTTAATTCATCTCACAGAGTTACATCTTTCCCTTCAAGAAGCCTTTCGCTAAGGCTGTTCTTGTGGAATTGACAAAGGGATATTTGGAAACCCATAGAGGGCTATGGTGAAAAAGGAAATATCTTCCGTTCAAAACTGGAAAGAAGCTTTCTGAGAAACTGCTCTGTGTTCTGTTAATTCATCTAACAGAGTTACATCTTTCCCTTCAAGAAGCCTTTCGCTAAGGCTGTTCTTGTGGAATTGGCAAAGGGATATTTGGAAGCCCATAGAGGGCTATGGTGAAGAAGGAAATATCTTCCGTTCAAAACTGGAAAGAAGCTATCTGAGAAACTGCTCTGTGTTCTATTAATTCATCTCACAGAGTTCCATGTTTCCCTTCAAGAAGCTTTTCGCTAAGGCTGTTCTTGTGCAATTGCCAAAGGGATATTTGGAAGCCCAAAGAAGACTATGGTGAAAAAGGAAATATCTACCGTTCAAAAGTGGAAAGAAGCTTTCTGAAAAACTGCTCTGTGTTCTGTTAATTCATCTCACAGAGTTACATCTGTCCCTTCAAGAAGCCTTTCGCTAAGGCTGTTCTTGTGGAATTGGCAAAGGGATATTTGGGAGCAGATAGAGGGCTATGGTGAAAAAGGAAATATCTTCCGTTCAAAACTGGAAAGAAGCTTTCTGAGAAACTGCTCTGTGTTCTGTTAATTCATCTCACAGAGTTACATCTTTCCCTTCAAGAAGCCTTTCGCTAAGGCTGTTCTTGTGGAATTGGCAAAGGATTATTTGGAAGCCCATAGAGGGCTATGGTGAAAAAGGAAATATCTTCCGTTCAAAACTGGAAAGAAGCTTTCCGAGAAACTGCTCTGTGTTCTGTTAATTCATCTCACAGAGTTACATCTTTCCCTTCAAGAAGCCTTTCGCTAAGGCTGTTCTTGTGGAATTGGCAAAGGGATATTTGGAAGCCCTTAGAGGGCTATGGTGAAAAAGGAAATATCTTCCGTTCAAAACTGGAAAGAAGCTTTCTGAGAAACTGCTCTGTGTTCTGTTAATTCATCTCACAGAGGTACATCTTTCCCTTCAAGAAGCCTTTCGCTAAGGTTGTTCTTGTGGAATTGGCAAAGGGATATTTGGGAACCCATTGAGGGCTATGGTGAAAAAGGAAATATCTTCCGTTCAAAACTGGAAAGAAGCTTTCTGAGAAACTGCTCTGTGTTCTGTTAATTAATCTCACAGAGTTACATCTTTCCCTTCAAGAAGCCTTTCGCTCAGGCTGTTCTTGTGGAATTGGCAAAGGGATATTTGCAAGCCCATAGAGGGCTATGGTGAAAAAGGAAATAACTTCCGTTGAAAACTGGGAAAAAGCCTTCTGAGAAACTGCTCTGTGTTCTGTTAATTCATCTCACAGAGTTACATCTTACCCTTGAAGAAGCCTTTCGCTAAGGCTGTTCTTGTGGAATTGGCAAAGGGATATTTGGAAGCCCATAGAGGGCTATGGTGAAAAAGGAAATATCTTCCGTTCAAAACTGGAAAGAAGCTTTCTGAGAAACTGCTCTGTGCTCTGTTAATTCATCTCACAGAGTTACATCTTTCCCTTCAAGAAGTCTTTCGCTAAGGCTGTTCTTGTGGAATTGGCAAAGGGATATTTGGAAGCCCATAGAGGGCTATGGTGAAAAAGGAAATATCTTCCGTTCAAAACTGGAAAGAAGCTTTCTGAGAAACTGCTCTGTGTTCTGTTAATTCATCTCACAGAGTTACATCCTTCCCTTCAAGAAGCCTTTCGCTAACACTGTTCTTGTGGAATTGGCAAAGGGATACTTCGAAGCCCATAGAGGGCTATGGTGAAAAAGGAAATATCATCCGTTCCAAACTGGAAAGAAGAATTCTGAGAAACTGCTCTGTGTTCTGTTAATTCATCTCACAGAGTTACATCTTTCCCTTCAAGAAGTCTTTCGCTAAGGCTATTCTTGTGGAATTGGTAATAGGATATTTGGAAGCCCATAGAGGGCTATGGTGAAAAAGGAAATATCTTCCGTTGAAAACTGGAAACAAGCCTTCTGAGGAACTGCTCTGTGTTCTGTTAATTCATCTCACATAGTTACATCTTTCCCTTCAAGAAGCCTTTCGCTAAGGCTGTTCTTGTGGAATTGGCAAAGGGATATTTGGATGCCCATAGAGGGCTATGGTGAAAAAGGAAATATCTTCCGTTCAAAACTGGAAAGAAGCTTTCTGAGAAACTGCTCTGTGTTCTGTTAATTCATCTCACAGAGTTACATCTTTCCCTTCAAGAAGCCTTTCGCTAAGGCTGTTCTTGTCGAATTGGCAAAGGGATATTTGGAAGCCCATAGAGGGCTATGGTGAAAAAGGAAATATCTTCCGTTCAAAACTGGAAAGAAGCTTTCTGAGAAACTGCTCTGTGTTCTGTTAATTCATCTCACAGAGTTACCTCTTTCCCTTCAAGAAGCCTTTCGCTAAGGCTGTTCTTGTGGAATTGGAAAAGGGATATTTGGAAGCCCATAGAGGGCTATGGTGAAAAAGGAAATATCTTCCGTTCAAAACTGGAAAGAAGCTTTCTGAGAAACTGCTCTATGTTCTGCTAATTCACCCCACAGAGTTACATCTTTCCCTTCCAGAAGCCTTTCGCTAAGGCTGTTCTTGTGGAATTGGAAAAGGGATATTTGGAAGCCCATAGAGGGCTATGTTGAAAAAGGAAATATCTTCCGTTCAAAACTGGAAAGAAGCTTTCTGAGAAACTGCTCTGTGTTCTGTTAATTCATCTCACAGAGTTACGTCTTTCCCTTCATGAAGCCTTTCGCTAAGGCTGTTCTTGTGGAATTGGCAAAGGGATATTTGGAAACCCATAGAGGGCTATGGTGAAAAAGGAAATATCTTCCGTTCAAAACTCGAAAGAAGCTTTCTGAGAAAGTGCTCCGTGTTCTGTTAATTCATCACACAGAGTTACATCTTTCCCTTCCAGAAGCCTTTCGCTAAGGCTGTTCTTGTGGAATTGGCAAAGGGATATTTGGAAGACCCTAGAGGGCTATGGTGAAAAAGGAATTATCTTCCGTTCAAAACTGGAAAGAAGCTTTCTGAGAAACTGCTCTGTGTTCTGTTAATTCATCTCACAGAGTTACATCTTTCCCTTCAAGAAGACTTTCGCTAAGGCTGTGCTTGTGGAATTGGCAAAGGGATATTTGGAAGCCCATAGAGGGCTATGGTGAAAAAGGAAATATCTTCCGTTGAAAACTGGAAAGAAGCTTTCTGAGAAACTGCTCTGTGTTCTGTTAATTCGTCTCACAGAGTTACATCTTTCCCTTCAAGAAGTCTTTCGCTAAGGCTGTTCTTGTGGAATTGGCAAAGGGATACTTCGAAGCCCATAGAGGGCTATGGTGAAAAAGGAAATATCATCCGTTCAAAACTGGAAAGAAGCTTTCTGAGAAACTGCTCTGTGTTCTGTTAATTCATCTCACAGAGTTACATCTTTCCCTTCAAGAAGCCTTTCGCTAAGGCTGTTCTTGTGGAATTGGCAAAGGGATATTTGGAAGCCCATAGAGGGTTATGGTGAAAAAGGAAATATCTTCCGTTCAAAACTGGAAAGAAGCTTTCTGAAAAACTGCCCTGTGTTCTATTAATTCATCTCACAGAGTTCCATGTTTCCCTTCAAGAAGCCTTTCGCTAAGGCTGTTCTTGTGCAATTGCCAAAGGGATATTTGAAGCCCAAAGAAGACTATGGTGAAAAAGGAAATATCTACCGTTCAAAACTGGAAAGAAGCTTTCTGAGAAACTGCTCTGTGTTCTGTTAATTCATCTCACAGAGTTACAACTTTCCCTTCAAGAAGCCTTTCGCTAAGGCTGTTCTTGTGGAATTGGAAAAGGGATATTTAGAAGCCCATAGAGGGCTCTGGTGAAAAAGGAAATATCTTCCGTTCAAAACTGGAAAGAAGCTTCCTGAGAAACTGCTCTGTGTTCTGTTAATTCATCTCACAGAGTTACATCTTTCCCTTCAAGAAGCCTTTCGCTAAGGCTGTTCTTGTGGAATTGACAAAGGGATATTTGGAAACCCATAGAGGGCTATGGTGAAAAAGGAAATATCTTCCGTTCAAAACTGGAAAGAAGCTTTCTGAGAAACTGCTCTGTGTTCTGTTAATTCATCTCACAGAGTTACTTCTTTCCCTTCAAGAAGCCTTTCGCTAAGGCTGTTCTTGTGGAATTGGCAAAGGGATATTTAGAAGCCCATAGAAGGTTACGGTGAAAAAGGAAATATCTTCCGTTTAACACTGGAAAGAAGATTTCTGAGAAACTGTTCTGTGTTCTGTTAATTCATCCCACAGAGTTACATCTTTCCCTTCATGACGCCTTTCGCTAAGGCTGTTCTTGTGTAATTGGAAAAGGGATATTTTTTAAGCCCATAGAGGGCTATGGTGAAAAAGGAAATATCTTCCGTTCAAAACTGGAAAGAAGCTTTCTGAGAAACTGCTCTGTGTTCTGTTAATTCATCTCACAGAGTTACATCTTTCCCTTCAAGAATTCTTTCGCTAAGGTTGTTCTTGTGGAATTGGCAAAGGGATATTTGGAGGCCCATAGAGGCCTTGGTGAAAAAGGAAATATCTTCCGTTCAAAACTGGAAAGAAGCTTTCTGAGAAACTGCTCTGTGTTCTGTTAATTCATCTCACAGAGTTACATCTTTCTCTTCAAGAAGTCTTTCGCTAAGGCTGTTCTTGTGGAATTGGCAAAGGGATATTTGGAAGCCCATAGAGGGCTATGGTGAAAAAGGAAATATCTTCCGTTCAAAACTGGAAAGAAACTTTCTGAGAAACTGCTCTGTGTTCTGTTAATTCATCTGACAGAGTTACATCTTTCCCTTCAAGAAGCCTTTCGCTAACACTGTTCTTGTGGAATTGGCAAAGGGATACTTCGAAGCCCATAGAGTGCGATGGTGAAAAAGGAAATATCATCCGATCAAAACTGGAAAGAAGCTTTCTGAGAAACTGCTCTGTGTTCTGTTAATTCATCTCACAGAGTTACATCTTTCCCTTCAAGAAGTCTTTTGCTAAGGCTGTTCTTGTGAAATTGGTAAAGGGATATTTGGAAGCCCATAGAGGGCTATGGTGAAAAAGGAAATATCTTCCGTTGAAAACTGGAAACAAGCCTTCTGAGGAACTGCTCTGTGTTCTGTTAATTCATCTCACAGAGTTACATCTTTCCCTTCAAGAAGCATTTCGCTAAGGCTGTTCTTGTGGAATTGGCAAAGGGATATTTGGAAGCCCATAGAGGGCTATGGTGAAAAAGGAAATATCTTCCGTTCAAAACTGGAAAGAAGCTTTCTGAGAAACTGCTGTGTGTTCTGTTAATTCATCCCACAGAGTTCCATGTTTCCCTTCAAGAAGCTTTTCGCTAAGGCTGTTCTTGTGCAATTGCCAAAGGGATATTTGGAAGCCCAAAGAAGACTATGGTGAAAAAGGAAATATCTACCGTTCAAAAGTGGAAAGAAGCTTTCTGAAAAACTGCTCTGTGTTCTGTTAATTCATCTCACAGAGTTACATCTGTCCCTTCAAGAAGCCTTTCGCTAAGGCTGTTCTTGTGGAATTGGCAAAGGGATATTTGGAAGCAGATAGAGGGCTATGGTGAAAAAGGAAATATCTTCCGTTCAAAACTGGAAAGAAGCTTTCTGAGAAACTGCTCTGTGTTCTGTTAATTCATCTCACAGTGTTACATCTTTCCCTTCAAGAAGCCTTTCGCTAAGGCTGTTCTTGTGGAATTGGCAAAGGATTATTTGGAAGCCCATAGAGGGCTATGGTGAAAAAGGAAATATCTTCCGTTCAAAACTGGAAAGAAGCTTTCCGAGAAACTGCTCTGTGTTCTGTTAATTCATCTCACAGAGTTACATCTTTCCCTTCAAGAAGCCTTTCGCTAAGGCTGTTCTTGTGGAATTGGCAAAGGGATATTTGGAAGCCCTTAGAGGGCTATGGTGAAAAAGGAAATATCTTCCGTTCAAAACTGGAAAGAAGCTTTCTGAGAAACTGCTCTGTGTTCTGTTAATTCATCTCACAGAGGTACATCTTTCCCTTCAAGAAGCCTTTCGCTAAGGTTGTTCTTGTGGAATTGGCAAAGGGATATTTGGGAACCCATTGAGGGCTATGGTGAAAAAGGAAATATCTTCCGTTCAAAACTGGAAAGAAGCTTTCTGAGAAACTGCTCTGTGTTCTGTTAATTAATCTCACAGAGTTACATCTTTCCCTTCAAGAAGCCTTTCGCTCAGGCTGTTCTTGTGGAATTGGCAAAGGGATATTTGCAAGCCCATAGAGGGCTATGGTGAAAAAGGAAATAACTTCCGTTGAAAACTGGGAAAAAGCCTTCTGAGAAACTGCTCTGTGTTCTGTTAATTCATCTCACAGAGTTACATCTTTCCCTTGAAGAAGCCTTTCGCTAAGGCTGTTCTTGTGGAATTGGCAAAGGGATATTTGGAAGCCCATAGAGGGCTATGGTGAAAAAGGAAATATCTTCCGTTCAAAACTGGAAAGAAGCTTTCTGAGAAACTGCTCTGTGCTCTGTTAATTCATCTCACAGAGTTACATCTTTCCCTTCAAGAAGTCTTTCGCTAAGGCTGTTCTTGTGGAATTGGCAAAGGGATATTTGGAAGCCCATAGAGGGCTATGGTGAAAAAGGAAATATCTTCCGTTCAAAACTGGAAAGAAGCTTTCTGAGAAACTGCTCTGTGTTCTGTTAATTCATCTCACAGAGTTACATCCTTCCCTTCAAGAAGCCTTTCGCTAACACTGTTCTTGTGGAATTGGCAAAGGGATACTTCGAAGCCCATAGAGGGCTATGGTGAAAAAGGAAATATCATCCGTTCCAAACTGGAAAGAAGAATTCTGAGAAACTGCTCTGTGTTCTGTTAATTCATCTCACAGAGTTACATCTTTCCCTTCAAGAAGTCTTTCGCTAAGGCTATTCTTGTGGAATTGGTAATAGGATATTTGGAAGCCCCTAGAGGGCTATGGTGAAAAAGGAAATATCTTCCGTTGAAAACTGGAAACAAGCCTTCTGAGGAACTGCTCTGTGTTCTGTTAATTCATCTCACAGAGTTACATCTTTCCCTTCAAGAAGCCTTTCGCTAAGGCTGTTCTTGTGGAATTGGCAAAGGGATATTTGGATGCCCATAGAGGGCTATGGTGAAAAAGGAAATATCTTCCGTTCAAAACTGGAAAGAAGCTTTCTGAGAAACTGCTCTGTGTTCTGTTAATTCATCTCACAGAGTTACATCTTTCCCTTCAAGAAGCCTTTCGCTAAGGCTGTTCTTGTCGAATTGGCAAAGGGATATTTGGAAGCCCATAGAGGGCTATGGTGAAAAAGGAAATATCTTCCGTTCAAAACTGGAAAGAAGCTTTCTGAGAAACTGCTCTGTGTTCTGTTAATTCATCTCACAGAGTTACCTCTTTCCCTTCAAGAAGCCTTTCGCTAAGGCTGTTCTTGTGGAATTGGAAAAGGGATATTTGGAAGCCCATAGAGGGCTATGGTGAAAAAGGAAATATCTTCCGTTCAAAACTGGAAAGAAGCTTTCTGAGAAACTGCTCTATGTTCTGCTAGTTCACCCCACAGAGTTACATCTTTCCCTTCCAGAAGCCTTTCGCTAAGGCTGTTCTTGTGGAATTGGAAAAGGGATATTTGGAAGCCCATAGAGGGCTATGTTGAAAAAGGAAATATCTTCCGTTCAAAACTGGAAAGAAGCTTTCTGAGAAACTGCTCTGTGTTCTGTTAATTCATCTCACGGAGTTACGTCTTTCCCTTCATGAAGCCTTTCGCTAAGGCTGTTCTTGTGGAATTGGCAAAGGGATATTTGGAAACCCATAGAGGGCTATGGTGAAAAAGGAAATATCTTCCGTTCAAAACTCGAAAGAAGCTTTCTGAGAAAGTGCTCCGTGTTCTGTTAATTCATCACACAGAGTTACATCTTTCCCTTCAAGAAGCCTTTCGCTAAGGCTGTTCTTGTGGAATTGGCAAAGGGATATTTGGAAGACCCTAGAGGGCTATGGTGAAAAAGGAATTATCTTCCGTTCAAAACTGGAAAGAAGCTTTCTGAGAAACTGCTCTTTTTTCTGTTAATTCATCTCACAGAGTTACATCTTTCCCTTCAAGAAGACTTTCGCTAAGGCTGTGCTTGTGGAATTGGCAAAGGGATATTTGGAAGCCCATAGAGGGCTATGGTGAAAAAGGAAATATCTTCCGTTGAAAACTGGAAAGAAGCTTTCTGAGAAACTGCTCTGTGTTCTGTTAATTCGTCTCACAGAGTTACATCTTTCCCTTCAAGAAGTCTTTCGCTAAGGCTGTTCTTGTGGAATTGGCAAAGGGATACTTCGAAGCCCATAGAGGGCTATGGTGAAAAAGGAAATATCATCCGTTCAAAACTGGAAAGAAGCTTTCTGAGAAACTGCTCTGTGTTCTGTTAATTCATCTCACAGAGTTACATCTTTCCCTTCAAGAAGCCTTTCGCTAAGGCTGTTCTTGTGGAATTGGCAAAGGGATATTTGGAAGCCCATAGAGGGTTATGGTGAAAAAGGAAATATCTTCCGTTCAAAACTGGAAAGAAGCTTTCTGAAAAACTGCCCTGTGTTCTATTAATTCATCTCACAGAGTTCCATGTTTCCCTTCAAGAAGCCTTTCGCTAAGGCTGTTCTTGTGCAATTGCCAAAGGGATATTTGAAGCCCAAAGAAGACTATGGTGAAAAAGGAAATATCTACCGTTCAAAACTGGAAAGAAGCTTTCTGAGAAACTGCTCTGTGTTCTGTTAATTCATCTCAC
This sequence comes from Chlorocebus sabaeus, assembly GCF_047675955.1. Taxonomy (NCBI): domain Eukaryota; kingdom Metazoa; phylum Chordata; class Mammalia; order Primates; family Cercopithecidae; genus Chlorocebus; species Chlorocebus sabaeus. Next base: position 326,607 of record NW_027327517.1, read on the forward strand.
AGAGTTACAACTTTCCCTTCAAGAAGCCTTTCGCTAAGGCTGTTCTTGTGCAATTGGAAAAGGGATATTTAGAAGCCCATAGAGGGCTCTGGTGAAAAAGGAAATATCTTCCGTTCAAAACTGGAAAGAAGCTTTCTGAGAAACTGCTCTGTGTTCTGTTAATTCATCTCACAGAGTTACATCTTTCCCTTCAAGAAGCCTTTCGCTAAGGCTGTTCTTGTGGAATTGACAAAGGGATATTTGGAAACCCATAGAGGGCTATGGTGAAAAAGGAAATATCTTCCGTTCAAAACTGGAAAGAAGCTTTCTGAGAAACTGCTCTGTGTTCTGTTAATTCATCTCACAGAGTTACATCTTTCCCTTCAAGAATTCTTTCGCTAAGGTTCTTCTTGTGGAATTGGCAAAGGGATATTTGGAGGCCCATAGAGGCCTTGGTGAAAAAGGAAATATCTTCCGTTCAAAACTGGAAAGAAGCTTTCTGAGAAACTGCTCTGTGTTCTGTTAATTCATCTCACAGAGTTACATCTTTCTCTTCAAGAAGTCTTTCGCTAAGGCTGTTCTTGTGGAATTGGCAAAGGGATATTTGGAAGCCCATAGAGGGCTATGGTGAAAAAGGAAATATCTTCCGTTCAAAACTGGAAAGAAACTTTCTGAGAAACTGCTCTGTGTTCTATTAATTCATCTGACAGAGTTACATCTTTCCCTTCAAGAAGCCTTTCGCTAACACTGTTCTTGTGGAATTGGCAAAGGGATACTTCGAAGCCCATAGAGTGCGATGGTGAAAAAGGAAATATCATCCGATCAAAACTGGAAAGAAGCTTTCTGAGAAACTGCTCTGTGTTCTGTTAATTCATCTCACAGAGTTACATCTTTCCCTTCAAGAAGTCTTTTGCTAAGGCTGTTCTTGTGAAATTGGTAAAGGGATATTTGGAAGCCCATAGAGGGCTATGGTGAAAAAGGAAATATCTTCCGTTGAAAACTGGAAACAAGCCTTCTGAGGAACTGCTCTGTGTTCTGTTAATTCATCTCACAGAGTTACATCTTTCCCTTCAAGAAGCATTTCGCTAAGGCTGTTCTTGTGGAATTGGCAAAGGGATATTTGGAAGCCCATAGAGGGCTATGGTGAAAAAGGAAATATCTTCCGTTCAAAACTGGAAAGAAGCTTTCTGAGAAACTGCTCTGTGTTCTGTTAATTCATCTCACAGAATTACATCTTTCCCTTCAAGAAGCCTTTCGCTAAGGCTGTTCTTGTGGAATTGGCAAAGGGATATTTGGAGGCCCACAGAGGGCTATGGTGAAAAAGGAAATATCTTCCGTTGAAAACTGGAAACAAGCCTTCTGAGAAACTGCTCTGTGTTCTGTTAATTCATCTCACAGAGTTACATCTTTCCCTTCAAGAAGCCTTTCGCTAAGGCTGTTCTTGTGGAATTGACAAAGGGATATTTGGAAGCCCATAGAGGGCTATGGTGAAAAAGGAAATATCTTCCGTTCAAAACTGGAAAGAAGCTTTCTGAGAAACTGCTCTGTGTTCTGTTAATTCATCTCACAGAGTTACATCTTTCCCTTAAAGAAGCCTTTCGCTAAGGCTGTTCTTGTGGAATTGGCAAAGGGATATTTGGAAGCCCATAGAGGGCTATGGTGAAAAAGGAAATATCTTCCGTTCAAAACTGGAAAGAAGCTTACTGAGAAACTGCTCTGTGTTGTGTTAATTCATCTCACAGAGTTACATCTATCCCTTCAAGAAGCCTTTCGCTAAGGCTGTTCTTGTGGAATTGGCAAAGTGATATTTGGAAGCCCATAGAGGGCTATGGTGAAAAAGGAAATATCTTCCGCTCAAAACTGGAAAGAAGCTTTCTGAGAAACTGCTCTGTGTTCTGTTAGTTCATCTCACAGAGTTACATCTTTCCCTTCAAGAAGCCTTTCACTAAGGCTGTTCTTGTGGAATTGGCAAAGGGATATTTGAAAGCCCATAGAGAGCAATGGTGAAAAAGGAAATATCTTCCGTTCAAAACTGGAAAGAAGCTTTCTGAGAAACTGCTCTGTGTTCTGTTAATTCATCTCACAGAGTTACATCTTTCCCTTCAAGAAGCCTTTCGCTAAGGCTGTTCTTGTGGAATTGGCAAAGGGATATTTGGAAGCCCATAGAGGATTATGGTGAAAAAGGAATTATCTTCCGTTCAAAACTGGAAAGAAGCTTTCTGAGAAACTGCTCTGTGTTCTGTTAATTCATCTCACAGAGTTACATCTTTCCCTTCAAGAAGCCTTTCGCTAAGGCTGTTCTTGTGGAATTGGCAAAGGGATATTTGGAAGCCCATAGAGGGCTGTGGTAAAAAAGGAAATATCTTCCGTTCAAAACTAGAAAGAAGCTTTCTGAGAAACTGCTCTGTGTTCTGTTAATTCATCTCACAGATTTACATCTTTCCCTTCAAGAAGCCTTTAGCTAAGGCTGTTCTAGTGGAATTGAAGAAGGGATATTTGGAAGCCCATAGAGGGCTATGGTGAAAAAGGAAATATCTTCCGTTCAAAACTGGAAGTAAGCTTTCTGAGAAACTGCTCTGTGTTCTGTTAATTCATCTCACAGAGTAACATCTTTCACTTCAAGAAGTCTTTCACTAAGGCTGTTCTTCTGGAATTGGCAAAGGGATATTTGGAAGCCCATAGAGGGCTATGGTGAAAAACTAAATATCTTCCGTTCAAAACTGGAAAGAAGCTTTCTGAGAAACTGCTCTGTGTTCTGTTAATTCATCTCACAGAGTTACATCTTTCCCTTCAAGAAGCCTTTCGCTAAGGCTGTTCTTGTGGAATTGGCAAAGTGATATTTGGAAGCCCATAGAGGGCTAAGGTGAAAAAGGAAATATCTTCCGTTCAAAACTGGAAAGAAGCTTTCTGAGAAACTGCTCTGTGTTCTGTTAGTTCATCTCACAGAGTTACATCTTTCCCTTCAAGAAGCCTTTCACTAAGGCTGTTCTTGTGGAATTGGCAAAGGGATATTTGAAAGCCCATAGAGAGCAATGGTGAAAAAGGAAATATCTTCCGTTCAAAACTGGAAAGAAGCTTTCTGAGAAACTGCTCTGTGTTCTGTTAATTCATCTCACAGAGTTACATCTTTCCCTTCAAGAAGCCTTTCGCTAAGGCTGTTCTTGTGGAATTGGCAAAGGGATATTTGGAAGCCCATAGAGGATTATGGTGAAAAAGGAAATATCTTCCGTTCAAAACTGGAAAGAAGCTTTCTGAGAAACCTCTCTGTGTTCTGTTAATTCATCTCACGGAGTTACATCTTTCCCTTCAAGAAGCCTTTCGCTAAGGCTGTTCTTGTGCAATTGGCAAAGGGATATTTGGAAGCCCATAGAGGGCTATGGTGAAAAAGGAAATATCTTCCGTTCAAAACTGGAAAGAAGCTTTCTGAGAAACTGCTCTGTGTTCTGTTAATTCATCTCACAGAGTTCCATCGTTCCCTTCAAGAAGCCTTTCGCTAAGGCTGTTCTTGTGGAATTGGAAAAGGGATGTTTGGAAGCCCATAGAGTGCTATTGTGAAAAAGGAAATAGCTTCCGTTCAAAACTGGAAAGAAGCTTTCTGAGAACCTGCTCTGTGTTCTGTTAATTCATCTCACAGAGTTACATCTTTCCCTTCAAGAAGCCTTTCGCTAAGGCTGTTCTTGTGGAATTGGCAAAGGGATATTTGGAAGCCCTTAGAGGGCTATGGTGAAAAAGGAAATATCTTCCGTTCAAAACTGGAAAGAAGCTTTCTGAGAAACTGCTCTGTGTTCTGTTAATTCATCTCACAAAGTTACATCTTTCCCTTCAAGAAGCCTTTCGCTAAGGTTGTTCTTGTGGAATTGGCAAAGGGATACTTGGAAGCCCATAGAGGGCTACGGTGAAAAAGGAAATATCTTCCGTTCAAAACTGGAAAGAAGCTTTCTGAGAAACTGCTCTGTGTTCTGTTAATTCATCTCACAGAGTTACATCTATCCCTTCAAGAAGACTTTCACTAAGGCTGTTCTTGTTGAATTGGCAAAGGGATATTTGGAAGCCCATAGAGGGCTATGGTCAAAAAGGAAATATCTTCCGTTGAAAACTGGAAAGAAGCTTTCTGAGAAACTGCTTTGTGTTCTGTTAATTCATCTCACAGAGTTACATCTTTCCCTTCAAGAAGCCTTTCGCTAAGGCTGTTCTTGTGGAATTTGAAAAGGGATATTTGGAAGCCCATAGAGTGCTATGGTGAAAAAGGAAATATCTTCCGTTCAAAACTGGAAAGAAGCTTTCTGAGAAACTGCTCTGTGTTCTGTTAATTCATCTCACAGAGTTACATCTTTCCCTTCAAGAAGCCTTTCGCTAAGGCTGTTTTTGTGGAATTGGCAAAGGGATATTTGGAAGCCCATAGAGGGCTGTGGTGAAAAAGGAAATATCTTCGTTTCAAAACTGGAAAGAAGCTTTCTGAGAAACTGCTCTGTGTTCTGTTAATTCATCTCACAGAGTTACATCTTTCCCTTCAAGAAGCCTTTCGCTAAGGCTGTTCTTGTGGAATTGGCAAAGGGATATTTGGAAGCCCATAGAGGGCTATGGTGAAAAAGGAAATATCTTCCGTTCAAAACTGGAAAGAAGCTTTCTGAGAAACTACTCGGTGTTCTGTAAATTCATCTCACAGAGTTACATCTTTCCCTTCAAGAAGCCTTTCGCTAAGGCTGTTCTTGTGCAATTGGCAAAGGGATATTTGGAAGCCCATAGAGGGCTATGGTGAAAAAGGAAATATCTTCCGTTCAAAACTGGAAAGAAGCTTTCTGAGAAACTGCTCTGTGTTCTGTTAATTCATCTCACAGAGTTACATCGTTCCCTTCAAGAAGCCTTTCGCTAAGGCTGTTCTTGTGGAATTGGAAAAGGGATGTTTGGAAGCCCATAGAGTGCTATTGTGAAAAAGGAAATAGCTTCCGTTCAAAACTGGAAAGAAGCTTTCTGAGAAACTGCTCTGTGTTCTGTTAATTCATCTCACAGAGTTACATCTTTCCCTTCAAGAAGCCTTTCGCTAAGGCTGTTCTTGTGGAATTGGCAAAGGGATATTTGGAAGCCCTTAGAGGGCTATGGTGAAAAAGGAAATATCTTCCGTTCAAAACTGGAAAGAAGCTTTCTGAGAAACTGCTCTGTGTTCTGTTAATTCATCTCACAGAGTTACATCTTTCCCTTCAAGAAGCCTTTCGCTAAGGCTGTTCTTGTGGAATTGGCAAAGGGATATTTGGAAGCCCATAGAGGGCTATGTTGAAAAAGGAAATATTTTCCGTTCAAAACTGGAAAGAAGCTTTCTGAGAAACTGCTCTGTGTTCTGTTAATTCATCTCACAAAGTTACATCTTTCCCTTCAAGAAGCCTTTCGCTAAGGTTGTTCTTGTGGAATTGGCAAAGGGATACTTGGAAGCCCATAGAGGGCTACGGTGAAAAAGGAAATATCTTCCGTTCAAAACTGGAAAGAAGCTTTCTGAGAAACTGCTCTGTGTTCTGTTAATTCATCTCACAGAGTTACATCTATCCCTTCAAGAAGACTTTCACTAAGGCTGTTCTTGTTGAATTGGCAAAGGGATATTTGGAAGCCCATAGAGGGCTATGGTCAAAAAGGAAATATCTTCCGTTGAAAACTGGAAAGAAGCTTTCTGAGAAACTGCTTTGTGTTCTGTTAATTCATCTCACAGAGTTACATCTTTCCCTTCAAGAAGCCTTTCGCTAAGGCTGTTCTTGTGGAATTTGAAAAGGGATATTTGGAAGCCCATAGAGTGCTATGGTGAAAAAGGAAATATCTTCCGTTCAAAACTGGAAAGAAGCTTTCTGAGAAACTGCTCTGTGTTCTGTTAATTCATCTCACAGAGTTACATCTTTCCCTTCAAGAAGCCTTTCGCTAAGGCTGTTTTTGTGGAATTGGCAAAGGGATATTTGGAAGCCCATAGAGGGCTGTGGTGAAAAAGGAAATATCTTCGTTTCAAAACTGGAAAGAAGCTTTCTGAGAAACTGCTCTGTGTTCTGTTAATTCATCTCACAGAGTTACATCTTTCCCTTCAAGAAGCCTTTCGCTAAGGCTGTTCTTGTGGAATTGGCAAAGGGATATTTGGAAGCCCATAGAGGGCTATGGTGAAAAAGGAAATATCTTCCGTTCAAAACTGGAAAGAAGCTTTCTGAGAAACTACTCGGTGTTCTGTAAATTCATCTCACAGAGTTACATCTTTCCCTTCAAGAAGCCTTTCGCTAAGGCTGTTCTTGTGGAATTGGCAAAGGGATATTTGGAAGCCCATAGAGTGCTATGGTGAAAAAGGAAATATCTTCCCTTCCAAACTGAAAAGAAGCTTTCTGAGAAACTGCTCTGTGTTCTGTTAATTCATCTCACAGAGTTACATCTTTCCCTTCAAAAAGCCTTTCGCTAAGGCTGTTCTTGTGGAATTGGCAAAGGGATATTTGGAAGCCCATAGAGTGCTATGGTGAAAAAGGAAATATCTTCCGTTCCAAACTGAAAAGAAGCTTTCTGAGAAACTGCTCTGTGTTCTGTTAATTCATCTCACAGAGTTACATCTTTCCCTTCAAGAAGCCTTTCGCTAAGGCTGTTCTTGTGGAATTGGAAAAGGGATATTTAGAAGCCCATAGAGGGCTGTGGTGAAAAAGGAAATATCTTCCGTTCAAAACTGGAAAGAAGCTTTCTGAGAAACTGCTCTGTGTTCTGTTAATTCATCTCACAGAGTTACATCTTTCCTCTCAAGAAGCCTTTCGCTAAGGCTGTTCTTGTGGAATTGGAAAAGGGATATTTGGAAGCCAATAGAGGGCTATGGTGAAAAAGCAAATATCTTCCGTTCAAAACTGGAAAGAAGCTTTCTGAGAAACTTCTCTGTGTTCTGTTAATTCATCTCACAGAGTTACATCTTTCCCTTCAACAAGCCTTTCGCTAAGGCTGTTCTTGTGGAATTGGCAAAGGGATATTTCGAAGCCCATAGAGTGCTATGGTGAAAAAGGAAATATCTTCCGTTCAAAACTGGAAAGAAGCTTTCTGAGAAACTGCACTGTGTTCTGTAAATTCAACTCACAGAGTTACATCTTTCCCTTCAAGAAGCCTTTCGCTAAGGCTGTTCTTGTGGAATTGGCAAAGGGATATTTGTAAGCCCATAGAGTCCTATGGTGAAAAAGGAAATATCTTCCGTTCAAAACTGGAAAGAAGCTTTCTGAGAAACTGCTCTGTGTACTGTTAATTCATCTCACAGAGTTACATATTTCCCTTCAAGAAGCCTTTCGCTAAGTCTGTTCTTGTGGAATTGGCAAAGGGATATTTGGAAGCCCATAGAAGGCTGTGGTGAAAAAGGAAATATCTTCCGTTCAAAACTGGAAAGAAGCTTTCTGAGAAACTGCTCTGTGTTCTGTTAATTCATCTCACAGAGTTACATCTTTCCCTTCAAGAAGCCTTTCGCTAAGGCAGTTCTTGTGGAATTGACAAAGGGATATTTGGAAGCCCATAGAGGGCTATGGTGAAAAAGGAAATATCTTCCGTTCAAAACTGGAAGGAAGCTTTCTGAGAAACTGCTGTGTGTTCTGTTAATACATCTCACAGAGTTACATCTTTCACTTCAAGAAGTCTTTCGCTAAGGCTGTTCTTTTGGAATTGGCAAAGGGATATTTGGAAGCCCATAGAGGGTTATGGTGAAAAAGGAAATATCTTCCGTTTAACACTGGAAAGAAGATTTCTGAGAAACTGTTCTGTGTTCTGTTAATTCATCCCACAGAGTTACATCTTTCCCTTCATGACGCCTTTCGCTAAGGCTGTTCTTGTGGAATTGGCAAAGGGATATTTGGAAAGCCATAGAGGGCTACGGTGAAAAAGGAAATATCTTCCGTTCAAAACTCGAAAGAAGCTTTCTGAGAAAGTGCTCTGTGTTCTGTTAATTCATCACACAGAGTTACATCTTTCCCTTCCAGAAGCCTTTCGCTAAGGCTGTTCTTGTGGAATTGGCAAAGGGATATTTGGAAGACCCTAGAGGGCTATGGTGAAAAAGGAAATATCTTCCGTTCAAAACTGGAAAGAAGCTTTCTGAGAAACTGCTCTGTGTTCTGTTAATTCATCTCACAGAGTTACATCTTTCCCTTCAAGAAGCCTTTCGCTAAGGCTGTGCTTGTGGAATTGGCAAAGGGATATTTGGAAGCCCATAGAGGGCTATGGTGAAAAAGGAAATATCTTCCGTTCAAAACTGGAAAGAAGCTTTCTGAGAAACTGCTCTGTGTTCTGTTAATTCATCTCACAGAGATACATCTTTCCCTTCAAGAAGCCTTTCGCTAAGGCTGTTCTTGTGGAATTGGCAAAGTGATATTTGGAAGCCCGTAGAGGGCTATGGTGAAAAAGGAAATATCTTCCGTTCAAAACTGGAAAGAAGGTTTCTGAGAAACTGCTCTGTGTTCTGTTAATTCATCTCACAGAGTTACATCTTTCCCTTCAAGAAGCCTTTCGCTAAGGCTGTTCTTGTGGAATTGGCAAAGGGATATTTGGAAGCCCATAGAGGGCTATGGTGAAAAAGGAAATATCTTCCGTTCAAAACTGGAAAGAAGCTTTCTGAGAAACTGCTCTGTGTTCTGTTAATTCATCTCACAGAGTTACACCTTTCCCTTCAAGAAGCCTTTCGCTAAGGCTGTTCTTGTGGAATTGGCAAAGGGATATTTGGAAGCCAATGGAATGCTATGGTGAAAAAGGAAATATCTTCCGTTCAAAACTGGAAAGAAGCTTTCTGAGAAACTACTCGGTGTTCTGTAAATTCATCTCACAGTGTTACATCTTTCCCTTCAAGAAGCCTTTCGCTAAGGCTGTTCTTGTGGAATTGGCAAAGGGATATTTGGAAGCCCATAGAGTGCTATGGTGAAAAAGGAAATAACTTCCCTTCCAAACTGAAAAGAAGCTTTCTGAGAAACTGCTCTGTGTTCTGTTAATTCATCTCACAGAGTTACATCTTTCCCTTCAAGAAGCCTTTCGCTAAGGCTGTTCTTGTGGAATTGGAAAAGGGATATTTAGAAGCCCATAGAGGGCTGTGGTGAAAAAGGAAATATCTTCCGTTCAAAACTGGAAAGAAGCTTTCTGAGAAACTGCTCTGTGTTCTGTTAATTCATCTCACAGAGTTACATCTTTCCCTTCAAGAAGCCGTTCGCTAAGGCTGTGCTTGTGGAATTGGCAAAGGGATATTTGGAAGCCCATAGAGGGCTATGGTGAAATAGGAAATATCTTCCGTTGAAAACTGGAAAGAAGCTTTCTGAGAAACTGCTCTGTGTTCTGTTAATTCATCTCACAGAGTTACATCTTTCCCTTCAAGAAGCCTTTCGCTAAGGCTGTTCTTGTGGAATTGGCAAAGTGATATTTGGAAGCCCATAGAGGGCTATGGTGAAAAAGGAAATATCTTCCGTTCAAAACTGGAAAGAAGCTTTCTGAGAAACTGCTCTGTGTTCTGTTAATTCATCTCACAGAGTTACATCTTTCCCTTCAAGAAGCCTTTCGCTAAGGCTGTTCTTGTGGAATTGGCAAAGGGATATTTGGAAGCCCATAGAGGGCTATGGTGAAAAAGGAAATATCTTCCGTTCAAAACTGGAAAGAAGCTTTCTGAGAAATTGCTCTGTGTTCTGTTAATTCATCTCACAGAGTTACATCTTTCCCTTCAAGAAGCCTTTCGCTAAGGTTGTTCTTCTGGAATTGGCAAAGGGATATTTGGAAAACCATAGAGGGCTATGGTGAAAAAGGAAACATCTTCCGTTCAAAACTGGAAAGAAGCTTTCTGAGAAACTGCTCTGTGTTCTGTTAATTAATCTCACAGAGTTACATCTTTCCCTTCAAGAAGCCTTTCGCTCAGGCTGTTCTTGTGGAATTGGCAAAGGGATATTTGGAAGCCCATAGAGGGCTATGGTGTAAAAGGAAATATCTTCCTTTGAAAACTGGAAAAAAGCCTTCTGAGAAACTGCTCTGTGTTCTGTTAATTCATCTCACAGAGTTACATCTTTCCCTTGAAGAAGCCTTTCGCTAAGGCTGTTCTTGTGGAATTGGCAAAGGGATATTTGGAAGCCCATAGAGGGCTATGGTGAAAAAGGAAATATCTTCCGTTCAAAACTGGAAAGAAGCTTTCTGAGAAACTGCTCTGTGTTCTGTGAATTCATCTCACAGAGTTACATCTTTCCCTTCAAGAAGTCTTTCGCTAAGGCTGTTCTTGTGGAATTGGCAAAGGGTTATTTGGAAGCCCATAGAGGGCTATGGTGAAAAAGGAAATATCTTCCGTTCAAAACTGGAAAGAAGCTTTCTGAGAAACTGCTCTGTGTTCTGTTAATTCATCTCACAGAGTTTCATCTTTCCCTTCAAGAAGTCTTTCGCTAAGGCTGTTCTTGTGGAATTGGCAAAGGGTTATTTGGAAGCCCATAGAGGGCTATGGTGAAAAAGGAAATATCCTCCGTTCAAAACTGGAAAGATGCTTTCTGAGAAACTGCTCTGTGTTCTGTTAATTAATCTCACAGAGTTACATCTTTCCCTTCAAGAAGCCTTTCGCTAAGGCTGTTCTTGTGGAATTGGCAAAGGGATATTTGGAAGCCCATAGAGGGCTATGGTGAAAAAGGAAATATCTTCCGTTCAAAACTGGAAAGAAGCTTTCTGAGAAACTGCTCTGTGTTCTGTGAATTCATCTCACAGAGTTACATCTTTCCCTTCAAGAAGCCTTTCGCTAAGGCTGTTCTTGTGGAATTGGCAAAGGGATATTTGGAAGCCAATAGAGTGCGATGGTGAAAAAGGAAATATCATCCGATCAAAACTGGAAAGAAGCTTTCTGAGAAACTACTCGGTGTTCTGTAAATTCATCTCACAGAGTTACATCTTTCCCTTCAAAAAGCCTTTCGCTAAGGCTGTTCTTGTGGAATTGGCAAAGGGATATTTGGAAGCCCATAGAGTGCTATGGTGAAAAAGGAAATATCTTCCGTTCCAAACTGAAAAGAAGCTTTCTGAGAAACTGCTCTGTGTTCTGTTAATTCATCTCACAGAGTTACATCTTTCCCTTCAAGAAGCCTTTCGCTAAGGCTGTTGTTGTGGAATTGGAAAAGGGATATTTAGAAGCCCCTAGAGGGCTGTGGTGAAAAAGGAAATATCTTCCGTTCAAAACTGGAAAGAAGCTTTCTGAGAAACTGCTCTGTGTTCTGTTAATTCATCTCACAGAGTTACATCTTTCCCCTCAAGAAGCCTTTCGCTAAGGCTGTTCTTGTGGAATTGGAAAAGGGATATTTGAAAGCCAATAGATGGCTATGGTGAAAAAGCAAATATCTTCCGTTCAAAACTGGAAAGAAGCTTTCTGAGAAACTACTCTGTGTTCTGTTAATTCATCTCACAGAGTTACATCTTTCCCTTCAAGAAGCCTTTCGCTAAGGCTGTTCTTGTGGAATTGGCAAAGGGATATTTGGAAGCCCATAGAGTGCTATGGTGAAAAAGGAAATATCTTCCGTTCAAAACTGGAAAGAAGCTTTCTGAGAAACTGCACTGTGTTCTGTAAATTCAACTCACAGAGTTACATCTTTCCCTTCAAGAAGCCTTTCGCTAAGGCTGTTCTTGTGGAATTGGCAAAGGGATATTTGTAAGCCCATAGAGTCCTATGGTGAAAAAGGAAATATGTTCCGTTCAAAACTGGAAAGAAGCTTTCTGAGAAACTACTCGGTGTTCTGTAAATTCATCTCACAGTGTTACATCTTTCCCTTCAAGAAGCCTTTCGCTAAGGCTGTTCTTGTGGAATTGGCAAAGGGATATTTGGAAGCCCATAGAGTGCTATGGTGAAAAAGGAAATAACTTCCCTTCCAAACTGAAAAGAAGCTTTCTGAGAAACTGTTCTGTGTTCTGTTAATTCATCTCACAGAGTTACATCTTTCCCTTGAAGAAGCCTTTCGCTAAGGCTGTTCTTGTGGAATTGGAAAAGGGATATTTAGAAGCCCATAGAGGGCTGTGGTGAAAAAGGAAATATCTTCCGTTCAAAACTGGAAAGAAGCTTTCTGAGAAACTGCTCTGTGTTCTGTTAATTCATCTCACAGAGTTACATCTTTCCCTTCAAGAAGCCGTTCGCTAAGGCTGTGCTTGTGGAATTGGCAAAGGGATATTTGGAAGCCCATAGAGGGCTATGGTGAAATAGGAAATATCTTCCGTTGAAAACTGGAAAGAAGCTTTCTGAGAAACTGCTCTGTGTTCTGTTAATTCATCTCACAGAGTTACATCTTTCCCTTCAAGAAGCCTTTCGCTAAGGCTGTTCTTGTGGAATTGGCAAAGTGATATTTGGAAGCCCATAGAGGGCTATGGTGAAAAAGGAAATATCTTCCGTTCAAAACTGGAAAGAAGCTTTCTGAGAAACTGCTCTGTGTTCTGTTAATTCATCTCACAGAGTTACATCTTTCCCTTCAAGAAGCCTTTCGCTAAGGCTGTTCTTGTGGAATTGGCAAAGGGATATTTGGAAGCCCATAGAGGGCTATGGTGAAAAAGGAAATATCTTCCGTTCAAAACTGGAAAGAAGCTTTCTGAGAAATTGCTCTGTGTTCTGTTAATTCATCTCACAGAGTTACATCTTTCCCTTCAAGAAGCCTTTCGCTAAGGTTGTTCTTGTGGAATTGGCAAAGGGATATTTGGAAAACCATAGAGGGCTATGGTGAAAAAGGAAACATCTTCCGTTCAAAACTGGAAAGAAGCTTTCTGAGAAACTGCTCTGTGTTCTGTTAATTAATCTCACAGAGTTACATCTTTCCCTTCAAGAAGCCTTTCGCTCAGGCTGTTCTTGTGGAATTGGCAAAGGGATATTTGGAAGCCCATAGAGGGCTATGGTGTAAAAGGAAATATCTTCCTTTGAAAACTGGAAAAAAGCCTTCTGAGAAACTGCTCTGTGTTCTGTTAATTCATCTCACAGAGTTACATCTTTCCCTTGAAGAAGCCTTTCGCTAAGGCTGTTCTTGTGGAATTGGCAAAGGGATATTTGGAAGCCCATAGAGGGCTATGGTGAAAAAGGAAATATCTTCCGTTCAAAACTGGAAAGAAGCTTTCTGAGAAACTGCTCTGTGTTCTGTGAATTCATCTCACAGAGTTACATCTTTCCCTTCAAGAAGTCTTTCGCTAAGGCTGTTCTTGTGGAATTGGCAAAGGGTTATTTGGAAGCCCATAGAGGGCTATGGTGAAAAAGGAAATATCTTCCGTTCAAAACTGGAAAGAAGCTTTCTGAGAAACTGCTCTGTGTTCTGTTAATTCATCTCACAGAGTTTCATCTTTCCCTTCAAGAAGTCTTTCGCTAAGGCTGTTCTTGTGGAATTGGCAAAGGGTTATTTGGAAGCCCATAGAGGGCTATGGTGAAAAAGGAAATATCCTCCGTTCAAAACTGGAAAGATGCTTTCTGAGAAACTGCTCTGTGTTCTGTTAATTAATCTCACAGAGTTACATCTTTCCCTTCAAGAAGCCTTTCGCTAAGGCTGTTCTTGTGGAATTGGCAAAGGGATATTTGGAAGCCCATAGAGGGCTATGGTGAAAAAGGAAATATCTTCCGTTCAAAACTGGAAAGAAGCTTTCTGAGAAACTGCTCTGTGTTCTGTTAATTCATCTCACAGAGTTACATCTTTCCCTTCAAGAAGCCTTTCGCTAAGGCTGTTCTTGTGGAATTGGCAAAGGGATATTTGGAAGCCAATAGAGTTCTATGGTGAAAAAGGAAATATCTTCCGTTCAAAACTGGAAAGAAGCTTTCTGAGAAACTACTCGGTGTTCTGTAAATTCATCTCACAGAGTTACATCTTTCCCTTCAAAAAGCCTTTCGCTAAGGCTGTTCTTGTGGAATTGGCAAAGGGATATTTGGAAGCCCATAGAGTGCTATGGTGAAAAAGGAAATATCTTCCGTTCCAAACTGAAAAGAAGCTTTCTGAGAAACTGCTCTGTGTTCTGTTAATTCATCTCACAGAGTTACATCTTTCCCTTCAAGAAGTCTTTCGCTAAGGCTGTTGTTGTGGAATTGGAAAAGGGATATTTAGAAGCCCCTAGAGGGCTGTGGTGAAAAAGGAAATATCTTCCGTTCGAAACTGAAAAGAAGCTTTCTGAGAAACTGCTCTGTGTTCTGTTAATTCATCTCACAGAGTTACATCTTTCCCCTCAAGAAGCCTTTCGCTAAGGCTGTTCTTGTGGAATTGGAAAAGGGATATTTGAAAGCCAATAGATGGCTATGGTGAAAAAGCAAATATCTTCCGTTCAAAACTGGAAAGAAGCTTTCTGAGAAACTACTCTGTGTTCTGTTAATTCATCTCACAGAGTTACATCTTTCCCTTCAAGAAGCCTTTCGCTAAGGCTGTTCTTGTGGAATTGGCAAAGGGATATTTGGAAGCCCATAGAGTGCTATGGTGAAAAAGGAAATATCTTCCGTTCAAAACTGGAAAGAAGCTTTCTGAGAAACTGCACTGTGTTCTGTAAATTCAACTCACAGAGTTACATCTTTCCCTTCAAGAAGCCTTTCGCTAAGGCTGTTCTTGTGGAATTGGCAAAGGGATATTTGTAAGCCCATAGAGTCCTATGGTGAAAAAGGAAATATGTTCCGTTCAAAACTGGAAAGAAGCTTTCTGAGAAACTGCTCTGTGTTCTGTTAATTCATCTCACAGAGTTACATCTTTCCCTTCAAGAGGCCTTTCGCTAAGGTTGTTCTTGTGGAATTGGCAACGGGATATTTGGAGGCCCATAGAGGCCTTGGTGAAAAAGGAAATATCTTCCTTTCAAAACTGGAAAGAAGCTTTCTGAGAAACTGCTCTGTGTTCTGTTAATTCATCTCACAGAGTTACATCTTTCTCTTCAAGAAGTCTTTCGCTAAGGCTGTTCTTGTGGAATTGGCAAAGGGATATTTGGAAGCCCATAGAGGGCTATGGCGAAAAAGGAAATATCTTCCGTTCAAAACTGGAAAGAAGCTTTCTGAGAAACTGCTCTGTGTTCTGTTAATTCATCTCACAGAGTTACGTCTTTCCCTTCATGAAGTCTTTCGCTAAGGCTGTTCTTGTGGAATTGGCAAAGGGATATTTGGAAAGCCATAGAGGGCTACGGTGAAAAAGGAAATATCTTCCGTTCAAAACTCGAAAGAATCTTTCTGAGAAAGTGCTCTGTGTTCTGTTAATTCATCACACAGAGTTACATCTTTCCCTTCCAGAAGCCTTTCGCTAAGGCTGTTCTTGTGGAATTGGCAAAGGGATATTTGGAAGACCCTAGAGGGCTATGGTGAAAAAGGAAATATCTTCCGTTCAAAACTGGAAAGAAGCTTTCTGAGAAACTGCTCTGTGTTCTGTTAATTCATCTCACAGAGTTACATCTTTCCCTTAAAGAAGTCTTTCGCTAAGGCTGTTCTTGTGGAATTGGCAAAGGGTTATTTGGAAGCCCATAGAGGGCTATGGTGAAAAAGGAAATATCCTCCGTTCAAAACTGGAAAGATGCTTTCTGAGAAACTGCTCTGTGTTCTGTTAATTAATCTCACAGAGTTACATCTTTCCTTTCAAGAAGCCTTTCGCTAAGGCTGTTCTTGTGGAATTGGCAAAGGGATATTTGGAAGCCCATAGAGGGCTATGGTGAAAAAGGAAATATCTTCCGTTCAAAACTGGAAAGAAGCTTTCTGAGAAACTGCTCTGTGTTCTGTTAATTCATCTCACAGAGTTACATCTTTCCCTTCAAGAAGCCTTTCGCTAAGGCTGTTCTTGTGGAATTGGCAAAGGGATATTTGGAAGCCAATAGAGTTCTATGGTGAAAAATGAAATATCTTCCGTTCAAAACTGGAAAGAAGCTTTCTGAGAAACTACTCGGTGTTCTGTAAATTCATCTCACAGAGTTACATCTTTCCCTTCAAAAAGCCTTTCGCTAAGGCTGTTCTTGTGGAATTGGCAAAGGGATATTTGGAAGCCCATAGAGTGCTATGGTGAAAAAGGAAATATCTTCCGTTCCAAACTGAAAAGAAGCTTTCTGAGAAACTGCTCTGTGTTCTGTTAATTCATCTCACAGAGTTACATCTTTCCCTTCAAGAAGCCTTTCGCTAAGGCTGTTGTTGTGGAATTGGAAAAGGGATATTTAGAAGCCCATAGAGGGCTGTGGTGAAAAAGGAAATATCTTCCGTTCAAAACTGGAAAGAAGCTTTCTGAGAAACCTCTCTGTGTTCTGTTAATTCATCTCACAGAGTTACATCTTTCCCCTCAAGAAGCCTTTCGCTAAGGCTGTTCTTGTGGAATTGGAAAAGGGATATTTGGAAGCCAATAGATGTCTATGGTGAAAAAGCAAATATCTTCCGTTCAAAACTGGAAAGAAGCTTTCTGAGAAACTACTCTGTGTTCTGTTAATTCATCTCACAGAGTTACATCTTTCCCTTCAAGAAGCCTTTCGCTAAGGCTGTTCTTGTGGAATTGGCAAAGGGATATTTGGAAGCCCATAGAGTGCTATGGTGAAAAAGGAAATATCTTCCGTTCAAAACTGGAAAGAAGCTTTCTGAGAAACTGCACTGTGTTCTGTAAATTCAACTCACAGAGTTACATCTTTCCCTTCAAGAAGCCTTTCGCTAAGGCTGTTCTTGTGGAATTGGCAAAGGGATATTTGTAAGCCCATAGAGTCCTATGGTGAAAAAGGAAATATGTTCCGTTCAAAACTGGAAAGAAGCTTTCTGAGAAACTGCTCTGTGTTCTGTTAATTCATCTCACAGAGTTACATCTTTCCCTTCAAGAGGCCTTTCGCTAAGGTTGTTCTTGTGGAATTGGCAACGGGATATTTGGAGGCCCATAGAGGCCTTGGTGAAAAAGGAAATATCTTCCTTTCAAAACTGGAAAGAAGCTTTCTGAGAAACTGCTCTGTGTTCTGTTAATTCATCTCACAGAGTTACATCTTTCTCTTCAAGAAGTCTTTCGCTAAGGCTGTTCTTGTGGAATTGGCAAAGGGATATTTGGAAGCCCATAGAGGGCTATGGCGAAAAAGGAAATATCTTCCGTTCAAAACTGGAAAGAAGCTTTCTGAGAAACTGCTCTGTGTTCTGTTAATTCATCTCACAGTTACGTCTTTCCCTTCATGAAGTCTTTCGCTAAGGCTGTTCTTGTGGAATTGGAAAAGGGATATTTGGAAAGCCATAGAGGGCTACGGTGAAAAAGGAAATATCTTCCGATCAAAACTCGAAAGAATCTTTCTGAGAAAGTGCTCTGTGTTCTGTTAATTCATCACACAGAGTTACATCTTTCCCTTCCAGAAGCCTTTCGCTAAGGCTGTTCTTGTGGAATTGGCAAAGGGATATTTGGAAGACCCTAGAGGGCTATGGTGAAAAAGGAAATATCTTCCGTTCAAAACTGGAAAGAAGCTTTCTGAGAAACTGCTCTGTGTTCTGTTAATTCATCTCACAGAGTTACATCTTTCCCTTCAAGAAGCCTTTCGCTAAGGCTGTGCTTGTGGAATTGACAAAGGGATATTTGGAAGCCCATAGAGGGCTATGGTGAAAAAGGAAATATCTTCCGTTGAAAACTGGAAAGAAGCTTTCTGAGAAACTGCTCTGTGTTCTGTTAATTCATCTCACAGAGATACATCTTTCCCTTCAAGAAGCCTTTCGCTAAGGCTGTTCTTGTGGAATTGGCAAAGTGATATTTGGAAGCCCGTAGAGGGCTATGGTGAAAAAGGAAATATCTTCCGTTCAAAACTGGAAAGAAGCTTTCTGAGAAACTGCTCTGTGTTCTGTTAATTCATCTCACAGAGTTACATCTTTCCCTTCAAGAACCCTTTCGCTAAGGCTGTTCTTGTGGAATTGGCAAAGGGATATTTGGAAGCCCATAGAGGGCTATGGTGAAAAAGGAAATATCTTCCGTTCAAAACTGGAAAGAAGCTTTCTGAGAAACTGCTCTGTGTTCTGTTAATTCATCTCACAGAGTTACATCTTTCCCTTCAAGAAGTCTTTCGCTAAGGTTGTTCTTGTGGAATTGGCAAAGGGTTATTTGGAAGCCCATAGAGGGCTATGGTGAAAAAGGAAATATCTTCCGTTGAAAACTGGAAAGAAGCTTTCTGAGAAACTGCTCTGTGTTCTGTTAATTCATCTCACAGAGTTACATCTTTCCCTTCAAGAAGCCTTTCGCTAAGGCTGTTCTTGTGGAATTGGCAAAGGGATATTTGGAAGCCCATAGAGGGCTATGGTGAAAAAGGAAATATCTTCCGTTCAAAACTGGAAAGAAGCTTTCTGAGAAACTGCTCTGTGTTCTGTTAATTCATCTCACAGAGTTACACCTTTCCCTTCAAGAAGCCTTTCGCTAAGTCTGTTCTTGTGGAATTGGCAAAGGGATATTTGGAAGCCAATGGAATGCTATGGTGAAAAAGGAAATATCTTCCGTTCAAAACTGGAAAGAAGCTTTCTGAGAAACTACTCGGTGTTCTGTAAATTCATCTCACAGAGTTACATCTTTCCCTTCAAGAAGCCTTTCGCTAAGGCTGTTCTTGTGGAATTGGCAAAGGGATATTTGGAAGCCCATAGAGTGCTATGGTGAAAAAGTAAATAACTTCCCTTCCAAACTGAAAAGAAGCTTTCTGAGAAACTGCTCTGTGTTCTGTTAATTCATCTCACAGAGTTACATCTTTCCCTTGAAGAAGCCTTTAGCTAAGGCTGTTCTTGTGGAATTGGAAAAGGGATATTTAGAAGCCCATAGAGGGCTGTGGTGAAAAAGGAAATATCTTCCGTTCAAAACTGGAAAGAAGCTTTCTGAGAAACTGCTCTGTGTTCTGTTAATTCATCTCACAGAGATACATCTTTCCCTTCAAGAAGCCTTTCGCTAAGGCTGTTCTTGTGGAATTGGCAAAGTGATATTTGGAAGCCCGTAGAGGGCTATGGTGAAAAAGGAAATATCTTCCGTTCAAAACTGGAAAGAAGCTTTCTGAGAAACTGCTCTGTGTTCTGTTAATTCATCTCACAGAGTTACATCTTTCCCTTCAAGAACCCTTTCGCTAAGGCTGTTCTTGTGGAATTGGCAAAGGGATATTTGGAAGCCCATAGAGGGCTATGGTGAAAAAGGAAATATCTTCCGTTCAAAACTGGAAAGAAGCTTTCTGAGAAACTGCTCTGTGTTCTGTTAATTCATCTCACAGAGTTACATCTTTCCCTTCAAGAAGTCTTTCGCTAAGGTTGTTCTTGTGGAATTGGCAAAGGGTTATTTGGAAGCCCATAGAGGGCTATGGTGAAAAAGGAAATATCTTCCGTTCAAAACTGGAAAGAAGCTTTCTGAGAAACTGCTCTGTGTTCTGTTAATTCATCTCACAGAGTTACATCTTTCCCTTCAAGAAGCCTTTCGCTAAGGCTGTTCTTGTGGAATTGGCAAAGGGATATTTGGAAGCCCATAGAGGGCTATGGTGAAAAAGGAAATATCTTCCGTTCAAAACTGGAAAGAAGCTTTCTGAGAAACTGCTCTGTGTTCTGTTAATTCATCTCACAGAGTTACATCTTTCCCTTCAAGAAGCCTTTCGCTAAGGCTGTTCTTGTGGAATTGGCAAAGGGATATTTGGAAGCCAATGGAGTGCTATGGTGAAAAAGGAAATATCTTCCGTTCAAAACTGGAAAGAAGCTTTCTGAGAAACTACTCGGTGTTCTGTAAATTCATCTCACAGAGTTACATCTTTCCCTTCAAGAAGCCTTTCGCTAAGGCTGTTCTTGTGGAATTGGCAAAGGGATATTTGGAAGCCCATAGAGTGCTATGGTGAAAAAGGAAATAACTTCCCTTCCAAACTGAAAAGAAGCTTTCTGAGAAACTGCTCTGTGTTCTGTTAATTCATCTCACAGAGTTACATCTTTCCCTTCAAGAAGTCTTTCGCTAAGGCTGTTCTTGTGGAAGTGGCAAAGGGTTATTTGGAAGCCCATAGAGGGCTATGGTGAAAAAGGAAATATCTTCCGTTCAAAACTGGAAAGAAGCTTTCTGAGAAACTGCTCTGTGTTCTGTTAATTCATCTCACAGAGTTACATCTTTCCCTTCAAGAAGTCTTTCACTAAGGCTGTTCTTGTGGAATTGGCAAAGGGTTATTTGGAAGCCCATAGAGGGCTATGGTGAAAAAGGAAATATCCTCCGTTCAAAACTGGAAAGAAGCTTTCTGAGAAACTGCTCTGTGTTCTGTTAATTCATCTCACAGAGTTACATCTTTCCCTTCAAGAAGCCTTTCGCTAAGGCTGTTCTTGTGGAATTGGCAAAGGGATATTTGGAAGCCCATAGAGGGCTATGGTGAAAAAGGAAATATCTTCCGTTCCAAACTGAAAAGAAGCTTTCTGAGAAACTGCTCTGTGTTCTGTTAATTCATCTCACAGAGTTACATCTTTCCCTTCAAGAAGCCTTTCGCTAAGGCTGTTCTTGTGGAATTGGAAAAGGGATATTTAGAAGCCCATAGAGGGCTGTGGTGAAAAAGGAAATATCTTCCGTTGAAAACTGGAAAGAAGCTTTCTAAGAAACTGCTCTGTGTTCTGTTAATTCATCTCACAGAGTTACATCTTTCCCTTCAAGAAGCCTTTCGCTAAGGCTGTGCTTGTGGAATTGGCAAAGGGATATTTGGAAGCCCATAGAGGGCTATGGTGAAAAAGGAAATATCTTCCGTTGAAAACTGGAAAGAAGCTTTCTGAGAAACTGCTCTGTGTTCTGTTAATTCATCTCACAGAGTTACATCTTTCCCTTCAAGAAGCCTTTCGCTACGGCTGTTCTTGTGGAATTGGCAAAGTGATATTTGGAAGCCCATAGAGGGCTATGGTGAAAAAGGAAATATCTTCCGTTCAAAACTGGAAAGAAGCTTTCTGAGAAACTGCTCTGTGTTCTGTTAATTCATCTCACAGAGTTACATCTTTCCCTTCAAGAAGCCTTTCGCTAAGGCTGTTCTTGTGGAATTGGCAAAGGGATATTTGGAAGCCCATAGAGGGCTATGGTGAAAAAGGAAATATCTTCCGTTCAAAACTGGAAAGAAGCTTTCTGAGAAATTGCTCTGTGTTCTGTTAATTCATCTCACAGAGTTACATCTTTCCCTTCAAGAAGGCTTTCGCTAAGGTTGTTCTTGTGGAATTGGCAAAGGGATATTTGGAAAACCATAGAGGGCTATGGTGAAAAAGGAAATATCTTCCGTTCAAAACTGGAAAGAAGCTTTCTCAGAAACTGCTCTGTGTTCTGTTAATTAATCTCACAGAGTTACATCTTTCACTTCAAGAAGCCTTTCGCTCAGGCTGTTCTTGTGGAATTGGCAAAGGGATATTTGGAAGCCCATAGAGGGCTATGGTGAAAATGGAAATATCTTCCGTTGAAAACTGGAAAAAAGCCTTCTGAGAAACTGATCTGTGTTCTGTTAATTCATCTCACAGAGTTACATCTTTCCCTTCAAGAAGCCTTTCGCTAAGGCTGTTCTTGTGGAATTTGCAAAGGGATATTTGGAAGCCCATAGAGGGCTATGGTGAAAAAGGAAATATCTTCCGTTCAAAACTGGAAAGAAGCTTTCTGAGAAACTGCTCTGTGTTCTGTTAATTCATCTCAAAGAGTTACATCTTTCCCTTCAAGAAGTCTTTCGCTAAGGCTGTTCTTGTGGAATTGGCAAAGGGATATTTGGAAGCCCATAGAGGGCTATGGTGAAAAAGGAAATAACTTCCGTTCAAAACTGGAAAGAAGCTTTCTGAGAAACTGCTCTGTGTTCTGTTAATTAATCTTACAGAGTTACATCTTTCCCTTCAAGAAGCCTTTCGCTAAGGCTGTTCTTGTGGAATTGGCAAAGGGATATTTGGAAGCCCATAAAGGGCTATGGTGAAAAAGGAAATATCTTCCGTTCAAAACTGGAAAGAAGCTTTCTGAGAAACTGCTCTGTGTTCTGTTACTTCATCTCACAGAGTTACATCTTTCCCTTCAAAAAGCCTTTCGCTAAGGCTGTTCTTGTGGAATTGGCAAAGGGATATTTGGAAGCCCATAGAGTGCTATGGTGAAAAAGGAAATATCTTCCGTTCCAAACTGAAAAGAAGCTTTCTGAGAAACTGCTCTGTGTTCTGTTAATTCATCTCACAGAGTTACATCTTTCCCTTCAAGAAGCCTTTCGCTAAGGCTGTTCTTGTGGAATTGGAAAAGGGATATTTAGAAGCCCATAGAGGGCTGTGGTGAAAAAGGAAATATCTTCCGTTCAAAACTGGAAAGAAGCTTTCTGAGAAACTGCTCTGTGTTCTGTTAATTCATCTCACAGAGTTACATCTTTCCCTTCAAGAAGCCTTTCGCTAAGGCTGTTCTTGTGCAATTGCCAAAGGGATATTTGGAAGCCCAAAGAAGACTTTGGTGAAAAACGAAATATCTACCGTTCAAAACTGGAAAGAAGCTTTCTGAGAAACTGCTCTGTGTTCTGTTAATTCATCTCACAGAGTTACATCTTTCCCTTCAAGAAGCCTTTCGCTAAGGCTGTTCTTGTTCAATTGGCAAAGGGATATTTGGAAGCCCATAGAGGGCTATGGTGAAAAAGGAAATATCTTCCGTTCAAAACTGGAAAGAAGCTTTCTGAGAAACTGCTCTGTGTTCTCTTAATTCATCTCACAGAGTTACATCATTCCCTTCAAGAAGCCTTTCGCTAAGGCTGTTCTTGTGGAATTGGCAAACGGATACTTCGAAGCCCATAGAGGGCTATGGTGAAAAAGGAAATATCATCAGTTCAAAACTGGAAAGAAGCTTTCTGAGAAACTTCTCTGTGTTCTGTTAATTCATCTCACAGAGTTACATCTTTCCCTTCAAGAGGCCTTTCGCTAAGGCTGTCCTTGTGGAATTGGCAACGGGATATTTGGAGGCCCATAGAGGCCTTGGTGAAAAAGGAAATATCTTCCGTTGAAAACTGGAAAGAAGCTTTCTGAGAAACTGCTCTGTGTTCTGTTAATTCATCTCACAGAGTTACGTCTTTCCCTTCATGAAGCCTTTCGCTAAGGCTGTTCTTGTGGAATTGGCAAAGGGATATTTGGAAAGCCATAGAGGGCTACGGTGAAAAAGGAAATATCTTCCGTTCAAAACTCGAAAGAAGCTTTCTGAGAAAGTGCTCTGTGTTCTGTTAATTCATCACACAGAGTTACATCTTTCCCTTCCAGAAGCCTTTCGCTAAGGCTGTTCTTGTGGAATTGGCAAAGGGATATTTGTAAGCCCATAGAGTCCTATGGTGAAAAAGGAAATATGTTCCGTTCAAAACTGGAAAGAAGCTTTCTGAGAAACTACTCGGTGTTCTGTAAATTCATCTCACAGTGTTACATCTTTCCCTTCAAGAAGCCTTTCGCTAAGGCTGTTCTTGTGGAATTGGCAAAGGGATATTTGGAAGCCCATAGAGTGCTATGGTGAAAAAGGAAATAACTTCCCTTCCAAACTGAAAAGAAGCTTTCTGAGAAACTGCTCTGTGTTCTGTTAATTCATCTCACAGAGTTACATCTTTCCCTTGAAGAAGCCTTTCGCTAAGGCTGTTCTTGTGGAATTGGAAAAGGGATATTTAGAAGCCCATAGAGGGCTGTGGTGAAAAAGGAAATATCTTCCGTTCAAAACTGGAAAGAAGCTTTCTGAGAAACTGCTCTGTGTTCTGTTAATTCATCTCACAGAGTTACATCTTTCCCTTCAAGAAGCCGTTCGCTAAGGCTGTGCTTGTGGAATTGGCAAAGGGATATTTGGAAGCCCATAGAGGGCTATGGTGAAATAGGAAATATCTTCCGTTGAAAACTGGAAAGAAGCTTTCTGAGAAACTGCTCTGTGTTCTGTTAATTCATCTCACAGAGTTACATCTTTCCCTTCAAGAAGCCTTTCGCTAAGGCTGTTCTTGTGGAATTGGCAAAGTGATATTTGGAAGCCCATAGAGGGCTATGGTGAAAAAGGAAATATCTTCCGTTCAAAACTGGAAAGAAGCTTTCTGAGAAACTGCTCTGTGTTCTGTTAATTCATCTCACAGAGTTACATCTTTCCCTTCAAGAAGCCTTTCGCTGAGGCTGTTCTTGTGGAATTGGCAAAGGGATATTTGGAAGCCCATAGAGGGCTATGGTGAAAAAGGAAATATCTTCCGTTCAAAACTGGAAAGAAGCTTTCTGAGAAATTGCTCTGTGTTCTGTTAATTCATCTCACAGAGTTACATCTTTCCCTTCAAGAAGCCTTTCGCTAAGGTTGTTCTTGTGGAATTGGCAAAGGGATATTTGGAAAACCATAGAGGGCTATGGTGAAAAAGGAAACATCTTCCGTTCAAAACTGGAAAGAAGCTTTCTGAGAAACTGCTCTGTGTTCTGTTAATTAATCTCACAGAGTTACATCTTTCCCTTCAAGAAGCCTTTCGCTCAGGCTGTTCTTGTGGAATTGGCAAAGGGATATTTGGAAGCCCATAGAGGGCTATGGTGTAAAAGGAAATATCTTCCTCTGAAAACTGGAAAAAAGCCTTCTGAGAAACTGCTCTGTGTTCTGTTAATTCATCTCACAGAGTTACATCTTTCCCTTGAAGAAGCCTTTCGCTAAGGCTGTTCTTGTGGAATTGGCAAAGGGATATTTGGAAGCCCATAGAGGGCTATGGTGAAAAAGGAAATATCTTCCGTTCAAAACTGGAAAGAAGCTTTCTGAGAAACTGTTCTGTGTTCTGTGAATTCATCTCACAGAGTTACATCTTTCCCTTCAAGAAGTCTTTCGCTAAGGCTGTTCTTGTGGAATTGGCAAAGGGTTATTTGGAAGCCCATAGAGGGCTATGGTGAAAAAGGAAATATCTTCCGTTCAAAACTGGAAAGAAGCTTTCTGAGAAACTGCTCTGTGTTCTGTTAATTCATCTCACAGAGTTTCATCTTTCCCTTCAAGAAGTCTTTCGCTAAGGCTGTTCTTGTGGAATTGGCAAAGGGTTATTTGGAAGCCCATAGAGGGCTATGGTGAAAAAGGAAATATCCTCCGTTCAAAACTGGAAAGATGCTTTCTGAGAAACTGCTCTGTGTTCTGTTAATTAATCTCACAGAGTTACATCTTTCCCTTCAAGAAGCCTTTCGCTAAGGCTGTTCTTGTGGAATTGGCAAAGGGATATTTGGAAGCCCATAGAGGGCTATGGTGAAAAAGGAAATATCTTCCGTTCAAAACTGGAAAGAAGCTTTCTGAGAAACTGCTCTGTGTTCTGTTAATTCATCTCACAGAGTTACATCTTTCCCTTCAAGAAGCCTTTCGCTAAGGCTGTTCTTGTGGAATTGGCAAAGGGATATTTGGAAGCCAATAGAGTTCTATGGTGAAAAAGGAAATATCTTCCGTTCAAAACTGGAAAGAAGCTTTCTGAGAAACTACTCGGTGTTCTGTAAATTCATCTCACAGAGTTACATCTTTCCCTTCAAAAAGCCTTTCGCTAAGGCTGTTCTTGTGGAATTGGCAAAGGGATATTTGGAAGCCCATAGAGTGCTATGGTGAAAAAGGAAATATCTTCCGTTCCAAACTGAAAAGAAGCTTTCTGAGAAACTGCTCTGTGTTCTGTTAATTCATCTCACAGAGTTACATCTTTCCCTTCAAGAAGCCTTTCGCTAAGGCTGTTGTTGTGGAATTGGAAAAGGGATATTTAGAAGCCCCTAGAGGGCTGTGGTGAAAAAGGAAATATCTTCCGTTCAAAACTGGAAAGAAGCTTTCTGAGAAACTGCTCTGTGTTCTGTTAATTCATCTCACAGAGTTACATCTTTCCCCTCAAGAAGCCTTTCGCTAAGGCTGTTCTTGTGGAATTGGAAAAGGGATATTTGAAAGCCAATAGATGGCTATGGTGAAAAAGCAAATATCTTCCGTTCAAAACTGGAAAGAAGCTTTCTGAGAAACTACTCTGTGTTCTGTTAATTCATCTCACAGAGTTACATCTTTCCCTTCAAGAAGCCTTTCGCTAAGGCTGTTCTTGTGGAATTGGCAAAGGGATATTTGGAAGCCCATAGAGTGCTATGGTGAAAAAGGAAATATCTTCCGTTCAAAACTGGAAAGAAGCTTTCTGAGAAACTGCACTGTGTTCTGTAAAGTCAACTCACAGAGTTACATCTTTCCCTTCAAGAAGCCTTTCGCTAAGGCTGTTCTTGTGGAATTGGCAAAGGGATATTTGTAAGCCCATAGAGTCCTATGGTGAAAAAGGAAATATGTTCCGTTCAAAACTGGAAAGAAGCTTTCTGAGAAACTGCTCTGTGTTCTGTTAATTCATCTCACAGAGTTACATCTTTCCCTTCAAGAGGCCTTTCGCTAAGGTTGTTCTTGTGGAATTGGCAACGGGATATTTGGAGGCCCATAGAGGCCTTGGTGAAAAAGGAAATATCTTCCTTTCAAAACTGGAAAGAAGCTTTCTGAGAAACTGCTCTGTGTTCTGTTAATTCATCTCACAGAGTTACATCTTTCTCTTCAAGAAGTCTTTCGCTAAGGCTGTTCTTGTGGAATTGGCAAAGGGATATTTGGAAGCCCATAGAGATCTATGGCGAAAAAAGAAATATCTTCCGTTCAAAACTGGAAAGAAGCTTTCTGAGAAACTGCTCTGTGTTCTGTTAATTCATCTCACAGAGTTACGTCTTTCCCTTCATGAAGTCTTTCGCTAAGGCTGTTCTTGTGGAATTGGCAAAGGGATATTTGGAAAGCCATAGAGGGCTACGGTGAAAAAGGAAATATCTTCTGTTCAAAACTCGAAAGAATCTTTCTGAGAAAGTGCTCTGTGTTCTGTTAATTCATCACACAGAGTTACATCTTTCCCTTCCAGAAGCCTTTCGCTAAGGCTGTTCTTGTGGAATTGGCAAAGGGATATTTGGAAGACCCTAGAGGGCTATGGTGAAAAAGGAAATATCTTCCGTTCAAAACTGGAAAGAAGCTTTCTGAGAAACTGCTCTGTGTTCTGTTAATTCATCTCACAGAGTTACATCTTTCCCTTAAAGAAGTCTTTCGCTAAGGCTGTTCTTGTGGAATTGGCAAAGGGTTATTTGGAAGCCCATAGAGGGCTATGGTGAAAAAGGAAATATCCTCCGTTCAAAACTGGAAAGATGCTTTCTGAGAAACTGCTCTGTGTTCTGTTAATTAATCTCACAGAGTTACATCTTTCCCTTCAAGAAGCCTTTCGCTAAGGCTGTTCTTGTGGAATTGGCAAAGGGATATTTGGAAGCCCATAGAGGGCTATGGTGAAAAAGGAAATATCTTCCGTTCAAAACTGGAAAGAAGCTTTCTGAGAAACTGCTCTGTGTTCTGTTAATTCATCTCACAGAGTTACATCTTTCCCTTCAAGAAGCCTTTCGCTAAGGCTGTTCTTGTGGAATTGGCAAAGGGATATTTGGAAGCCAATAGAGTTCTATGGTGAAAAATGAAATATCTTCCGTTCAAAACTGGAAAGAAGCTTTCTGAGAAACTACTCGGTGTTCTGTAAATTCATCTCACAGAGTTACATCTTTCCCTTCAAAAAGCCTTTCGCTAAGGCTGTTCTTGTGGAATTGGCAAAGGGATATTTGGAAGCCCATAGAGTGCTATGGTGAAAAAGGAAATATCTTCCGTTCCAAACTGAAAAGAAGCTTTCTGAGAAACTGCTCTGTGTTCTGTTAATTCATCTCACAGAGTTACATCTTTCCCTTCAAGAAGCCTTTCGCTAAGGCTGTTGTTGTGGAATTGGAAAAGGGATATTTAGAAGCCCATAGAGGGCTGTGGTGAAAAAGGAAATATCTTCCGTTCAAAACTGGAAAGAAGCTTTCTGAGAAACCTCTCTGTGTTCTGTTAATTCATCTCACAGAGTTACATCTTTCCCCTCAAGAAGCCTTTCGCTAAGGCTGTTCTTGTGGAATTGGAAAAGGGATATTTGGAAGCCAATAGATGTCTATGGTGAAAAAGCAAATATCTTCCGTTCAAAACTGGAAAGAAGCTTTCTGAGAAACTACTCTGTGTTCTGTTAATTCATCTCACAGAGTTACATCTTTCCCTTCAAGAAGCCTTTCGCTAAGGCTGTTCTTGTGGAATTGGCAAAGGGATATTTGGAAGCCCATAGAGGGCTATGGTGAAAAAGGAAATACCTTCCGTTCAAAACTGGAAAGAAGCTTTCTGAGAAACTGCTCTGTGTTCTGTTAATTCATCTCACAGAGATACATCTTTCCCTTCAAGAAGCCTTTCGCTAAGGCTGTTCTTGTGGAATTGGCAAAGTGATATTTGGAAGCCCGTAGAGGGCTATGGTGAAAAAGGAAATATCTTCCGTTCAAAACTGGAAAGAAGCTTTCTGAGAAACTGCTCTGTGTTCTGTTAATTCATCTCACAGAGTTACATCTTTCCCTTCAAGAACCCTTTCGCTAAGGCTGTTCTTGTGGAATTGGCAAAGGGATATTTGGAAGCCCATAGAGGGCTATGGTGAAAAAGGAAATATCTTCCGTTCAAAACTGGAAAGAAGCTTTCTGAGAAACTGCTCTGTGTTCTGTTAATTCATCTCACAGAGTTACATCTTTCCCTTCAAGAAGTCTTTCGCTAAGGTTGTTCTTGTGGAATTGGCAAAGGGTTATTTGGAAGCCCATAGAGGGCTATGGTGAAAAAGGAAATATCTTCCGTTGAAAACTGGAAAGAAGCTTTCTGAGAAACTGCTCTGTGTTCTGTTAATTCATCTCACAGAGTTACATCTTTCCCTTCAAGAAGCCTTTCGCTAAGGCTGTTCTTGTGGAATTGGCAAAGGGATATTTGGAAGCCCATAGAGGGCTATGGTGAAAAAGGAAATATCTTCCGTTCAAAACTGGAAAGAAGCTTTCTGAGAAACTGCTCTGTGTTCTGTTAATTCATCTCACAGAGTTACACCTTTCCCTTCAAGAAGCCTTTCGCTAAGGCTGTTCTTGTGGAATTGGCAAAGGGATATTTGGAAGCCAATGGAATGCTATGGTGAAAAAGGAAATATCTTCCGTTCAAAACTGGAAAGAAGCTTTCTGAGAAACTACTCGGTGTTCTGTAAACTCATCTCACAGAGTTACATCTTTCCCTTCAAGAAGCCTTTCGCTAAGGCTGTTCTTGTGGAATTGGCAAAGGGATATTTGGAAGCCCATAGAGTGCTATGGTGAAAAAGTAAATAACTTCCCTTCCAAACTGAAAAGAAGCTTTCTGAGAAACTGCTCTGTGTTCTGTTAATTCATCTCACAGAGTTACATCTTTCCCTTGAAGAAGCCTTTCGCTAAGGCTGTTCTTGTGGAATTGGAAAAGGGATATTTAGAAGCCCATAGAGGGCTGTGGTGAAAAAGGAAATATCTTCCGTTCAAAACTGGAAAGAAGCTTTCTGAGAAACTGCTCTGTGTTCTGTTAATTCATCTCACAGAGTTACATCTTTCCCTTCAAGAAGCCGTTCGCTAAGGCTGTGCTTGTGGAATTGGCAAAGGGATATTTGGAAGCCCATAGAGGGCTATGGTGAAAAAGGAAATATCTTCCGTTCAAAACTGGAAAGAAGCTTTCTGAGAAACTGCTCTGTGTTCTGTTAATTCATCTCACAGAGTTACATCTTTCCCTTCAAGAAGTCTTTCACTAAGGCTGTTCTTGTGGAATTGGAAAAGTGATATTTGGAAGCCCATAGAGGGCTATGGTGAAAAAGGAAATATCTTCCGTTCAAAACTGGAAAGAAGCTTTCTAAGAAAATGCTCTGTGTTCTGTTAATTCATCTCACAGAGTTACATCTTTCCCTTCAAGAAGCCTTTCGCTAAGGCTGTTCTTGTGGAATTGGCAAAGGGATATTTGGAAGCCCATAGAGGGCTATGGTGAAAAAGGAAATATCTTCCGTTCAAAACTGGAAAGAAGCTTTCTGAGAAATTGCTCTGTGTTCTGTTAATTCATCTCACAGAGTTACGTCTTTCCCTTCAAGAAGCCTTTCGCTAAGGTTGTTCTTGTGGAATTGGCAAAGGGATATTTGGAAAACCATAGAGGGCTATGGTGAAAAAGGAAACATCTTCCGTTCAAAACTGGAAAGAAGCTTTCTGAGAAACTGCTCTGTGTTCTGTTAATTAATCTCACAGAGTTACATCTTTCCCTTCAAGAAGCCTTTCGCTCAGGCTGTTCTTGTGGAATTGGCAAAGGGATATTTGGAAGCCCATAGAGGGCTATGGTGTAAAAGGAAATATCTTCCTTTGAAAACTGGAAAAAAGCCTTCTGAGAAACTGCTCTGTGTTCTGTTAATTCATCTCACAGAGTTACATCTTTCCCTTGAAGAAGCCTTTCGCTAAGGCTGTTCTTGTGGAATTGGCAAAGGGATATTTGGAAGCCCATAGAGGGCTATGGTGAAAAAGGAAATATCTTCCGTTCAAAACTGGAAAGAAGCTTTCTGAGAAACTGCTCTGTGTTCTGTTAATTCATCTCACAGAGTTACATCTTTCCCTTCAAGAAGTCTTTCGCTAAGGCTGTTCTTGTGGAATTGGCAAAGGGTTATTTGGAAGCCCGTAGAGGGCTATGGTGAAAAAGGAAATATCTTCCGTTCAAAACTGGAAAGAAGCTTTCTGAGAAACTGCTCTGTGTTCTGTTAATTCATCTCACAGAGTTACATCTTTCCCTTCAAGAAGTCTTTCGCTAAGGCTGTTCTTGTGGAATTGGCAAAGGGTTATTTGGAAGCCCTTAGAGGGCTATGGTGAAAAAGGAAATATCCTCCGTTCAAAACTGGAAAGAAGCTTTCTGAGAAACTGCTCTGTGTTCTGTTAATTAATCTCACAGAGTTACATCTTTCCCTTCAAGAAGCCTTTCGCTAAGGCTGTTCTTGTGGAATTGGCAAAGGGATATTTGGAAGCCCATAGAGGGCTATGGTGAAAAAGGAAATATCTTCCGTTCAAAACTGGAAAGAAGCTTTCTGAGAAACTGCTCTGTGTTCTGTTAATTCATCTCACAGAGTTACATCTTTCCCTTCAAGAAGCCTTTCGCTAAGGCTGTTCTTGTGGAATTGGCAAAGGGATATTTGGAAGCCAATAGAGTTCTATGGTGAAAAAGGAAATATCTTCCGTTCAAAACTGGAAAGAAGCTTTCTGAGAAACTACTCGGTGTTCTGTAAATTCATCTCACAGAGTTACATCTTTCCCTTCAAAAAGCCTTTCGCTAAGGCTGTTCTTGTGGAATTGGCAAAGGGATATTTGGAAGCCCATAGAGTGCTATGGTGAAAAAGGAAATATCTTCCGTTCCAAACTGAAAAGAAGCTTTCTGAGAAACTGCTCTGTGTTCTGTTAATTCATCTCACAGAGTTACATCTTTCCCTTCAAGAAGCCTTTCGCTAAGGCTGTTCTTGTGGAATTGCAAAAGGGATATTTAGAAGCCCATAGAGGGCTGTGGTGAAAAAGGAAATATCTTCCGTTCAAAACTGGAAAGAAGCTTTCTGAGAAACTGCTCTGTGTTCTGTTAATTCATCTCACAGAGTTACATCTTTCCCCTCAAGAAGCCTTTCGCTAAGGCTGTTCTTGTGGAATTGGAAAAGGGATATTTGGAAGCCAATAGAGGGCTATGGTGAAAAAGCAAATATCTTCCGTTCAAAACTGGAAAGAAGCTTTCTGAGAAACTACTCTGTGTTCTGTTAATTCATCTCACAGAGTTACATCTTTCCCTTCAAGAAGCCTTTCGCTAAGGCTGTTCTTGTGGAATTGGCAAAGGGATATTTGGAAGCCCATAGAGTGCTATGGTGAAAAAGGAAATATCTTCCGTTCAAAACTGGAAAGAAGCTTTCTGAGAAACTGCACTGTGTTCTGTAAATTCAACTCACAGAGTTACATCTTTCCCTTCAAGAAGCCTTTCGCTAAGGCTGTTCTTGTGGAATTCGCAAAGGGATATTTGTAAGCCCATAGAGTCCTATGGTGAAAAAGGAAATATCTTCCGTTCAAAACTGGAAAGAAGCTTTCTGAGAAACTGCTCTGTGTTCTGTTAATTCATCTCACAGAGTTACATCTTTCCCTTCAAGAAGCCTTTCGCTAAGGCTGTTCTTGTGGAATTGGCAAAGGGATATTTGGAAGCCCATAGAAGGCTGTGGTGAAAAAGGAAATATCTTCCGTTCAAAACTGGAAAGAAGCTTTCTGAGAAACTGCTCTGTGTTCTGTTAATTCATCTCACAGAGTTACATCTTTCCCTTCAAGAAGCCTTTCGCTAAGGCTGTTCTTGTGGAATTGGAAAAGGGATATTTGGAAGCCCATAGAGGGCTATGGTGAAAAAGGAAATATCTTCCGTTCAAAACTGGAAGGAAGCTTTCTGAGAAACTGCTGTGTGTTCTGTTAATACATCTCACAGAGTTACATCTTTCACTTCAAGAAGTCTTTCGCTAAGGCTGTTCTTGTGGAATTGGCAAAGGGATATTTGGAAGCCCATAGAGGGTTATGGTGAAAAAGGAAATATCTTCCGTTTAACACTGGAAAGAAGATTTCTGAGAAACTGTTCTGTGTTCTGTTAATTCATCCCACAGAGTTACAACTTTCCCTTCATGACGCCTTTCGCTAAGGCTGTTCTTGTGGAATTGGCAAAGGGATATTTGGAAGCCCATAGAGGGCTATGGTGAAGAAGGAAATATCTTCCGTTCAAAACTGGAAAGAAGCTTTCTGAGAAACTGCTCTGTGTTCTGTTAATTCATCTCACAGAGTTACATCTTTCCCTTCCAGAAGCCTTTCGCTAAGGCTGTTCTTGTGGAATTGGCAAAGGGATATTTGGAAGACCCTAGAGGGCTATGGTGAAAAAGGAAATATCTTCCGTTCAAAACTGGAAAGAAGCTTTCTGAGAAACTGCTCTGTGTTCTGTTAATTCATCTCACAGAGTTACATCTTTCCCCTCAAGAAGCCTTTCGCTAAGGCTGTGCTTGTGGAATTGGCAAAGGGATATTTGGAAGCCCATAGAGGGCTATGGTGAAAAAGGAAATATCTTCCGTTGAAAACTGGAAAGAAGCTTTCTGAGAAACTGCTCTGTGTTCTGTTAATTCATCTCACAGAGATACATCTTTCCCTTCAAGAAGCCTTTCGCTAAGGCTGTTCTTGTGGAATTGGCAAAGTGATATTTGGAAGCCCGTAGAGGGCTATGGTGAAAAAGGAAATATCTTCCGTTCAAAACTGGAAAGAAGCTTTCTGAGAAACTGCTCTGTGTTCTGTTAATTCATCTCACAGAGTTACATCTTTCCCTTCAAGAAGTCTTTCGCTAAGGTTGTTCTTGTGGAATTGGCAAAGGGTTATTTGGAAGCCCATAGAGGGCTATGGTGAAAAAGGAAATATCTTCCGTTCAAAACTGGAAAGAAGCTTTCTGAGAAACTGCTCTGTGTTCTGTTAATTCATCTCACAGAGTTACATCTTTCCCTTCAAGAAGCCTTTCGCTAAGGCTGTTCTTGTGGAATTGGCAAAGGGATATTTGGAAGCCCATAGAGGGCTATGGTGAAAAAGGAAATATCTTCCGTTCAAAACTGGAAAGAAGCTTTCTGAGAAACTGCTCTGTGTTCTGTTAATTCATCTCACAGAGTTACATCTTTCCCTTCAAGAAGCCTTTCGCTAAGGCTGTTCTTGTGGAATTGGCAAAGGGATATTTGGAAGCCAATGGAGTGCTATGGTGAAAAAGGAAATATCTTCCGTTCAAAACTGGAAAGAAGCTTTCTGAGAAACTACTCGGTGTTCTGTAAATTCATCTCACAGAGTTACATCTTTCCCTTCAAGAAGCCTTTCGCTAAGGCTGTTCTTGTGGAATTGGCAAAGGGATATTTGGAAGCCCATAGAGTGCTATGGTGAAAAAGGAAATAACTTCCCTTCCAAACTGAAAAGAAGCTTTCTGAGAAACTGCTCTGTGTTCTGTTAATTCATCTCACAGAGTTACATCTTTCCCTTCAAGAAGTCTTTCGCTAAGGCTGTTCTTGTGGAAGTGGCAAAGGGTTATTTGGAAGCCCATAGAGGGCTATGGTGAAAAAGGAAATATCTTCCGTTCAAAACTGGAAAGAAGCTTTCTGAGAAACTGCTCTGTGTTCTGTTAATTCATCTCACAGAGTTACATCTTTCCCTTCAAGAAGTCTTTCACTAAGGCTGTTCTTGTGGAATTGGCAAAGGGTTATTTGGAAGCCCATAGAGGGCTATGGTGAAAAAGGAAATATCCTCCGTTCAAAACTGGAAAGAAGCTTTCTGAGAAACTGCTCTGTGTTCTGTTAATTCATCTCACAGAGTTACATCTTTCCCTTCAAGAAGCCTTTCGCTAAGGCTGTTCTTGTGGAATTGGCAAAGGGATATTTGGAAGCCCATAGAGGGCTATGGTGAAAAAGGAAATATCTTCCGTTCAAAACTGGAAAGAAGCTTTCTGAGAAACTGCTCTGTGTTCTGTTAATTCATCTCACAGAGTTACACCTTTCCCTTCAAGAAGCCTTTCGCTAAGGCTGTTCTTGTGGAATTGGCAAAGGGATATTTGGAAGCCAATGGAATGCTATGGTGAAAAAGGAAATATCTTCCGTTCAAAACTGGAAAGAAGCTTTCTGAGAAACTACTCGGTGTTCTGTAAACTCATCTCACAGAGTTACATCTTTCCCTTCAAGAAGCCTTTCGCTAAGGCTGTTCTTGTGGAATTGGCAAAGGGATATTTGGAAGCCCATAGAGTGCTATGGTGAAAAAGTAAATAACTTCCCTTCCAAACTGAAAAGAAGCTTTCTGAGAAACTGCTCTGTGTTCTGTTAATTCATCTCACAGAGTTACATCTTTCCCTTGAAGAAGCCTTTCGCTAAGGCTGTTCTTGTGGAATTGGAAAAGGGATATTTAGAAGCCCATAGAGGGCTGTGGTGAAAAAGGAAATATCTTCCGTTCAAAACTGGAAAGAAGCTTTCTGAGAAACTGCTCTGTGTTCTGTTAATTCATCTCACAGAGTTACATCTTTCCCTTCAAGAAGCCGTTCGCTAAGGCTGTGCTTGTGGAATTGGCAAAGGGATATTTGGAAGCCCATAGAGGGCTATGGTGAAAAAGGAAATATCTTCCGTTCAAAACTGGAAAGAAGCTTTCTGAGAAACTGCTCTGTGTTCTGTTAATTCATCTCACAGAGTTACATCTTTCCCTTCAAGAAGTCTTTCACTAAGGCTGTTCTTGTGGAATTGGAAAAGTGATATTTGGAAGCCCATAGAGGGCTATGGTGAAAAAGGAAATATCTTCCGTTCAAAACTGGAAAGAAGCTTTCTAAGAAAATGCTCTGTGTTCTGTTAATTCATCTCACAGAGTTACATCTTTCCCTTCAAGAAGCCTTTCGCTAAGGCTGTTCTTGTGGAATTGGCAAAGGGATATTTGGAAGCCCATAGAGGGCTATGGTGAAAAAGGAAATATCTTCCGTTCAAAACTGGAAAGAAGCTTTCTGAGAAATTGCTCTGTGTTCTGTTAATTCATCTCACAGAGTTACGTCTTTCCCTTCAAGAAGCCTTTCGCTAAGGTTGTTCTTGTGGAATTGGCAAAGGGATATTTGGAAAACCATAGAGGGCTATGGTGAAAAAGGAAACATCTTCCGTTCAAAACTGGAAAGAAGCTTTCTGAGAAACTGCTCTGTGTTCTGTTAATTAATCTCACAGAGTTACATCTTTCCCTTCAAGAAGCCTTTCGCTCAGGCTGTTCTTGTGGAATTGGCAAAGGGATATTTGGAAGCCCATAGAGGGCTATGGTGTAAAAGGAAATATCTTCCTTTGAAAACTGGAAAAAAGCCTTCTGAGAAACTGCTCTGTGTTCTGTTAATTCATCTCACAGAGTTACATCTTTCCCTTGAAGAAGCCTTTCGCTAAGGCTGTTCTTGTGGAATTGGCAAAGGGATATTTGGAAGCCCATAGAGGGCTATGGTGAAAAAGGAAATATCTTCCGTTCAAAACTGGAAAGAAGCTTTCTGAGAAACTGCTCTGTGTTCTGTTAATTCATCTCACAGAGTTACATCTTTCCCTTCAAGAAGTCTTTCGCTAAGGCTGTTCTTGTGGAATTGGCAAAGGGTTATTTGGAAGCCCGTAGAGGGCTATGGTGAAAAAGGAAATATCTTCCGTTCAAAACTGGAAAGAAGCTTTCTGAGAAACTGCTCTGTGTTCTGTTAATTCATCTCACAGAGTTACATCTTTCCCTTCAAGAAGTCTTTCGCTAAGGCTGTTCTTGTGGAATTGGCAAAGGGTTATTTGGAAGCCCTTAGAGGGCTATGGTGAAAAAGGAAATATCCTCCGTTCAAAACTGGAAAGAAGCTTTCTGAGAAACTGCTCTGTGTTCTGTTAATTAATCTCACAGAGTTACATCTTTCCCTTCAAGAAGCCTTTCGCTAAGGCTGTTCTTGTGGAATTGGCAAAGGGATATTTGGAAGCCCATAGAGGGCTATGGTGAAAAAGGAAATATCTTCCGTTCAAAACTGGAAAGAAGCTTTCTGAGAAACTGCTCTGTGTTCTGTTAATTCATCTCACAGAGTTACATCTTTCCCTTCAAGAAGCCTTTCGCTAAGGCTGTTCTTGTGGAATTGGCAAAGGGATATTTGGAAGCCAATAGAGTTCTATGGTGAAAAAGGAAATATCTTCCGTTCAAAACTGGAAAGAAGCTTTCTGAGAAACTACTCGGTGTTCTGTAAATTCATCTCACAGAGTTACATCTTTCCCTTCAAAAAGCCTTTCGCTAAGGCTGTGCTTGTGGAATTGGCAAAGGGATATTTGGAAGCCCATAGAGGGCTATGGTGAAAAAGGAAATATCTTCCGTTGAAAACTGGAAAGAAGCTTTCTGAGAAACTGCTCTGTGTTCTGTTAATTCATCTCACAGAGTTACATCTTTCCCTTCAAGAAGCCTTTCGCTACGGCTGTTCTTGTGGAATTGGCAAAGTGATATTTGGAAGCCCATAGAGGGCTATGGTGAAAAAGGAAATATCTTCCGTTCAAAACTGGAAAGAAGCTTTCTGAGAAACTGCTCTGTGTTCTGTTAATTCATCTCACAGAGTTACATCTTTCCCTTCAAGAAGCCTTTCGCTAAGGCTGTTCTTGTGGAATTGGCAAAGGGATATTTGGAAGCCCATAGAGGGCTATGGTGAAAAAGGAAATATCTTCCGTTCAAAACTGGAAAGAAGCTTTCTGAGAAATTGCTCTGTGTTCTGTTAATTCATCTCACAGAGTTACATCTTTCCCTTCAAGAAGGCTTTCGCTAAGGTTGTTCTTGTGGAATTGGCAAAGGGATATTTGGAAAACCATAGAGGGCTATGGTGAAAAAGGAAATATCTTCCGTTCAAAACTGGAAAGAAGCTTTCTCAGAAACTGCTCTGTGTTCTGTTAATTAATCTCACAGAGTTACATCTTTCACTTCAAGAAGCCTTTCGCTCAGGCTGTTCTTGTGGAATTGGCAAAGGGATATTTGGAAGCCCATAGAGGGCTATGGTGAAAATGGAAATATCTTCCGTTGAAAACTGGAAAAAAGCCTTCTGAGAAACTGATCTGTGTTCTGTTAATTCATCTCACAGAGTTACATCTTTCCCTTCAAGAAGCCTTTCGCTAAGGCTGTTCTTGTGGAATTTGCAAAGGGATATTTGGAAGCCCATAGAGGGCTATGGTGAAAAAGGAAATATCTTCCGTTCAAAACTGGAAAGAAGCTTTCTGAGAAACTGCTCTGTGTTCTGTTAATTCATCTCACAGAGTTACATCTTTCCCTTCAAGAAGTCTTTCGCTAAGGCTGTTCTTGTGGAATTGGCAAAGGGATATTTGGAAGCCCATAGAGGGCTATGGTGAAAAAGGAAATAACTTCCGTTCAAAACTGGAAAGAAGCTTTCTGAGAAACTGCTCTGTGTTCTGTTAATTAATCTTACAGAGTTACATCTTTCCCTTCAAGAAGCCTTTCGCTAAGGCTGTTCTTGTGGAATTGGCAAAGGGATATTTGGAAGCCCATAAAGGGCTATGGTGAAAAAGGAAATATCTTCCGTTGAAAACTGGAAAGAAGCTTTCTGAGAAACTGCTCTGTGTTCTGTTACTTCATCTCACAGAGTTACATCTTTCCCTTCAAGAAGCCTTTCGCTAAGGCTGTTCTTGTGGAATTGGCAAAGGGATATTTGGAAGCCCATAGAGTGCTATGGTGAAAAAGGAAATATCTTCCGTTCCAAACTGAAAAGAAGCTTTCTGAGAAACTGCTCTGTGTTCTGTTAATTCATCTCACAGAGTTACATCTTTCCCTTCAAGAAGCCTTTCGCTAAGGCTGTTCTTGTGGAATTGGAAAAGGGATATTTAGAAGCCCATAGAGGGCTGTGGTGAAAAAGGAAATATCTTCCGTTCAAAACTGGAAAGAAGCTTTCTGAGAAACTGCTCTGTGTTCTGTTAATTCATCTCACAGAGTTACATCTTTCCCTTCAAGAAGCCTTTCGCTAAGGCTGTTCTTGTGCAATTGCCAAAGGGATATTTGGAAGCCCAAAGAAGACTTTGGTGAAAAACGAAATATCTACCGTTCAAAACTGGAAAGAAGCTTTCTGAGAAACTGCTCTGTGTTCTGTTAATTCATCTCACAGAGTTACATCTTTCCCTTCAAGAAGCCTTTCGCTAAGGCTGTTCTTGTTCAATTGGCAAAGGGATATTTGGAAGCCCATAGAGGGCTATGGTGAAAAAGGAAATATCTTCCGTTCAAAACTGGAAAGAAGCTTTCTGAGAAACTGCTCTGTGTTCTCTTAATTCATCTCACAGAGTTACATCATTCCCTTCAAGAAGCCTTTCGCTAAGGCTGTTCTTGTGGAATTGGCAAACGGATACTTCGAAGCCCATAGAGGGCTATGGTGAAAAAGGAAATATCATCAGTTCAAAACTGGAAAGAAGCTTTCTGAGAAACTGCTCTGTGTTCTGTTAATTCATCTCACAGAGTTACATCTTTCCCTTCAAGAGGCCTTTCGCTAAGGCTGTTCTTGTGGAATTGGCAACGGGATATTTGGAGGCCCATAGAGGCCTTGGTGAAAAAGGAAATATCTTCCGTTCAAAACTGGAAAGAAGCTTTCTGAGAAACTGCTCTGTGTTCTGTTAATTCATCTCACAGAGTTACATCTTTCCCTTCAAGAAGCCTTTCGCTACGGCTGTTCTTGTGGAATTGGCAAAGTGATATTTGGAAGCCCATAGAGGGCTATGGTGAAAAAGGAAATATCTTCCGTTCAAAACTGGAAAGAAGCTTTCTGAGAAACTGCTCTGTGTTCTGTTAATTCATCTCACAGAGTTACATCTTTCCCTTCAAGAAGCCTTTCGCTAAGGCTGTTCTTGTGGAATTGGCAAAGGGATATTTGGAAGCCCATAGAGGGCTATGGTGAAAAAGGAAATATCTTCCGTTCAAAACTGGAAAGAAGCTTTCTGAGAAATTGCTCTGTGTTCTGTTAATTCATCTCACAGAGTTACAGCTTTCCCTTCAAGAAGGCTTTCGCTAAGGTTGTTCTTGTGGAATTGGCAAAGGGATATTTGGAAAACCATAGAGGGCTATGGTGAAAAAGGAAATATCTTCCGTTCAAAACTGGAAAGAAGCTTTCTCAGAAACTGCTCTGTGTTCTGTTAATTAATCTCACAGAGTTACATCTTTCACTTCAAGAAGCCTTTCGCTCAGGCTGTTCTTGTGGAATTGGCAAAGGGATATTTGGAAGCCCATAGAGGGCTATGGTGAAAATGGAAATATCTTCCGTTGAAAACTGGAAAAAAGCCTTCTGAGAAACTGATCTGTGTTCTGTTAATTCATCTCACAGAGTTACATCTTTCCCTTCAAAAAGCCTTTCGCTAAGGCTGTTCTTGTGGAATTTGCAAAGGGATATTTGGAAGCCCACAGAGGGCTATGGTGAAAAAGGAAATATCTTCCGTTCAAAACTGGAAAGAAGCTTTCTGAGAAACTGCTCTGTGTTCTGTTAATTCATCTCACAGAGTTACATCTTTCCCTTCAAGAAGTCTTTCGCTAAGGCTGTTCTTGTGGAATTGGCAAAGGGATATTTGGAAGCCCATAGAGGGCTATGGTGAAAAAGGAAATAACTTCCGTTCAAAACTGGAAAGAAGCTTTCTGAGAAACTGCTCTGTGTTCTGTTAATTAATCTTACAGAGTTACATCTTTCCCTTCAAGAAGCCTTTCGCTAAGGCTGTTCTTGTGGAATTGGCAAAGGGATATTTGGAAGCCCATAAAGGGCTATGGTGAAAAAGGAAATATCTTCCGTTCAAAACTGGAAAGAAGCTTTCTGAGAAACTGCTCTGTGTTCTGTTACTTCATCTCACAGAGTTACATCTTTCCCTTCAAGAAGCCTTTCGCTAAGGCTGTTCTTGTGGTATTGGCAAAGGGATATTTGGAAGCCCATAGAGTGCTATGGTGAAAAAGGAAATATCTTCCGTTCCAAACTGAAAAGAAGCTTTCTGAGAAACTGCTCTGTGTTCTGTTAATTCATCTCACAGAGTTACATCTTTCCCTTCAAGAAGCCTTTCGCTAAGGCTGTTCTTGTGGAATTGGAAAAGGGATATTTAGAAGCCCATAGAGGGCTGTGGTGAAAAAGGAAATATCTTCCGTTCAAAACTGGAAAGAAGCTTTCTGAGAAACTGCTCTGTGTTCTGTTAATTCATCTCACAGAGTTACATCTTTCCCTTCAAGAAGCCTTTCGCTAAGGCTGTTCTTGTGCAATTGCCAAAGGGATATTTGGAAGCCCAAAGAAGACTTTGGTGAAAAACGAAATATCTACCGTTCAAAACTGGAAAGAAGCTTTCTGAGAAACTGCTCTGTGTTCTGTTAATTCATCTCACAGAGTTACATCTTTCCCTTCAAGAAGCCTTTCGCTAAGGCTGTTCTTGTTCAATTGGCAAAGGGATATTTGGAAGCCCATAGAGGGCTATGGTGAAAAAGGAAATATCTTCCGTTCAAAACTGGAAAGAAGCTTTCTGAGAAACTGCTCTGTGTTCTCTTAATTCATCTCACAGAGTTACATCATTCCCTTCAAGAAGCCTTTCGCTAAGGCTGTTCTTGTGGAATTGGCAAACGGATACTTCGAAGCCCATAGAGGGCTATGGTGAAAAAGGAAATATCATCAGTTCAAAACTGGAAAGAAGCTTTCTGAGAAACTGCTCTGTGTTCTGTTAATTCATCTCACAGAGTTACATCTTTCCCTTCAAGAGGCCTTTCGCTAAGGCTGTTCTTGTGGAATTGGCAACGGGATATTTGGAGGCCCATAGAGGCCTTGGTGAAAAAGGAAATATCTTCCGTTCAAAACTGGAAAGAAGCTTTCTGAGAAACTGCTCTGTGTTCTGTTAATTCATCTCACAGAGTTACGTCTTTCCCTTCATGAAGCCTTTCGCTAAGGCTGTTCTTGTGGAATTGGCAAAGGGATATTTGGAAAGCCATAGAGGGCTACGGTGAAAAAGGAAATATCTTCCGTTCAAAACTCGAAAGAAGCTTTCTGAGAAAGTGCTCTGTGTTCTGTTAATTCATCACACAGAGTTACATCTTTCCCTTCCAGAAGCCTTTCGCTAAGGCTGTTCTTGTGGAATTGGCAAAGGGATATTTGGAAGACCCTAGAGGGCTATGGTGAAAAAGGAAATATCTTCCGTTCAAAACTGGAAAGAAGCTTTCTGAGAAACTGCTCTGTGTTCTGTTAATTCATCTCACAGAGTTACATCTTTCCCCTCAAGAAGCCTTTCGCAAAGGCTGTGCTTGTGGAATTGGCAAAGGGATATTTGGAAGCCCATAGAGGGCTATGGTGAAAAAGGAAATATCTTCCGTTGAAAACTGGAAAGAAGCTTTCTGAGAAACTGCTCTGTGTTCTGTTAATTCATCTCACAGAGATACATCTTTCCCTTCAAGAAGCCTTTCGCTAAGGCTGTTCTTGTGGAATTGGCAAAGTGATATTTGGAAGCCCGTAGAGGGCTATGGTGAAAAAGGAAATATCTTCCGTTCAAAACTGGAAAGAAGCTTTCTGAGAAACTGCTCTGTGTTCTGTTAATTCATCTCACAGAGTTACATCTTTCCCTTCAAGAACCCTTTCGCTAAGGCTGTTCTTGTGGAATTGGCAAAGGGATATTTGGAAGCCCATAGAGGGCTATGGTGAAAAAGGAAATATCTTCCGTTCAAAACTGGAAAGAAGCTTTCTGAGAAACTGCTCTGTGTTCTGTTAATTCATCTCACAGAGTTACATCTTTCCCTTCAAGAAGTCTTTCGCTAAGGTTGTTCTTGTGGAATTGGCAAAGGGTTATTTGGAAGCCCATAGAGGGCTATGGTGAAAAAGGAAATATCTTCCGTTCAAAACTGGAAAGAAGCTTTCTGAGAAACTGCTCTGTGTTCTGTTAATTCATCTCACAGAGTTACATCTTTCCCTTCAAGAAGCCTTTCGCTAAGGCTGTTCTTGTGGAATTGGCAAAGGGATATTTGGAAGCCCATAGAGGGCTATGGTGAAAAAGGAAATATCTTCCGTTCAAAACTGGAAAGAAGCTTTCTGAGAAACTGCTCTGTGTTCTGTTAATTCATCTCACAGAGTTACATCTTTCCCTTCAAGAAGCCTTTCGCTAAGGCTGTTCTTGTGGAATTGGCAAAGGGATATTTGGAAGCCAATGGAGTGCTATGGTGAAAAAGGAAATATCTTCCGTTCAAAACTGGAAAGAAGCTTTCTGAGAAACTACTCGGTGTTCTGTAAATTCATCTCACAGAGTTACATCTTTCCCTTCAAGAAGCCTTTCGCTAAGGCTGTTCTTGTGGAATTGGCAAAGGGATATTTGGAAGCCCATAGAGTGCTATGGTGAAAAAGGAAATAACTTCCCTTCCAAACTGAAAAGAAGCTTTCTGAGAAACTGCTCTGTGTTCTGTTAATTCATCTCACAGAGTTACATCTTTCCCTTCAAGAAGTCTTTCGCTAAGGCTGTTCTTGTGGAAGTGGCAAAGGGTTATTTGGAAGCCCATAGAGGGCTATGGTGAAAAAGGAAATATCTTCCGTTCAAAACTGGAAAGAAGCTTTCTGAGAAACTGCTCTGTGTTCTGTTAATTCATCTCACAGAGTTACATCTTTCCCTTCAAGAAGTCTTTCACTAAGGCTGTTCTTGTGGAATTGGCAAAGGGTTATTTGGAAGCCCATAGAGGGCTATGGTGAAAAAGGAAATATCCTCCGTTCAAAACTGGAAAGAAGCTTTCTGAGAAACTGCTCTGTGTTCTGTTAATTCATCTCACAGAGTTACATCTTTCCCTTCAAGAAGCCTTTCGCTAAGGCTGTTCTTGTGGAATTGGCAAAGGGATATTTGGAAGCCCATAGAGGGCTATGGTGAAAAAGGAAATATCTTCCGTTCCAAACTGAAAAGAAGCTTTCTGAGAAACTGCTCTGTGTTCTGTTAATTCATCTCACAGAGTTACATCTTTCCCTTCAAGAAGCCTTTCGCTAAGGCTGTTCTTGTGGAATTGGAAAAGGGATATTTAGAAGCCCATAGAGGGCTGTGGTGAAAAAGGAAATATCTTCCGTTCAAAACTGGAAAGAAGCTTTCTAAGAAACTGCTCTGTGTTCTGTTAATTCATCTCACAGAGTTACATCTTTCCCTTCAAGAAGCCTTTCGCTAAGGCTGTGCTTGTGGAATTGGCAAAGGGATATTTGGAAGCCCATAGAGGGCTATGGTGAAAAAGGAAATATCTTCCGTTGAAAACTGGAAAGAAGCTTTCTGAGAAACTGCTCTGTGTTCTGTTAATTCATCTCACAGAGTTACATCTTTCCCTTCAAGAAGCCTTTCGCTACGGCTGTTCTTGTGGAATTGGCAAAGTGATATTTGGAAGCCCATAGAGGGCTATGGTGAAAAAGGAAATATCTTCCGTTCAAAACTGGAAAGAAGCTTTCTGAGAAACTGCTCTGTGTTCTGTTAATTCATCTCACAGAGTTACATCTTTCCCTTCAAGAAGCCTTTCGCTAAGGCTGTTCTTGTGGAATTGGCAAAGGGATATTTGGAAGCCCATAGAGGGCTATGGTGAAAAAGGAAATATCTTCCGTTCAAAACTGGAAAGAAGCTTTCTGAGAAATTGCTCTGTGTTCTGTTAATTCATCTCACAGAGTTACATCTTTCCCTTCAAGAAGGCTTTCGCTAAGGTTGTTCTTGTGGAATTGGCAAAGGGATATTTGGAAAACCATAGAGGGCTATGGTGAAAAAGGAAATATCTTCCGTTCAAAACTGGAAAGAAGCTTTCTGAGAAACTGCTCTGTGTTCTGTTAATTCATCTCACAGAGTTACATCTTTCCCTTCAAGAAGTCTTTCGCTAAGGCTGTTCTTGTGGAATTGGCAAAGGGATATTTGGAAGCCCATAGAGGGCTATGGTGAAAAAGGAAATAACTTCCGTTCAAAACTGGAAAGAAGCTTTCTGAGAAACTGCTCTGTGTTCTGTTAATTAATCTCACAGAGTTACATCTTTCCCTTCAAGAAGCCTTTCGCTAAGGCTGTTCTTGTGGAATTGGCAAAGGGATATTTGGAAGCCCATAAAGGGCTATGGTGAAAAAGGAAATATCTTCCGTTCAAAACTGGAAAGA
This sequence comes from Chlorocebus sabaeus, assembly GCF_047675955.1. NCBI lineage: Eukaryota > Metazoa > Chordata > Mammalia > Primates > Cercopithecidae > Chlorocebus > Chlorocebus sabaeus. The sequence goes on from NW_027327517.1 coordinate 370,931, forward strand.
AGCTTTCTGAGAAACTGCTCTGTGTTCTGTTACTTCATCTCACAGAGTTACATCTTTCCCTTCAAGAAGCCTTTCGCTAAGGCTGTTCTTGTGGAATTGGCAAAGGGATATTTGGAAGCCCATAGAGTGCTATGGTGAAAAAGGAAATATCTTCCGTTCCAAACTGAAAAGAAGCTTTCTGAGAAACTGCTCTGTGTTCTGTTAATTCATCTCACAGAGTTACATCTTTCCCTTCAAGAAGCCTTTCGCTAAGGCTGTTCTTGTGGAATTGGAAAAGGGATATTTAGAAGCCCATAGAGGGCTGTGGTGAAAAAGGAAATATCTTCCGTTCAAAACTGGAAAGAAGCTTTCTGAGAAACTGCTCTGTGTTCTGTTAATTCATCTCACAGAGTTACATCTTTCCCTTCAAGAAGCCTTTCGCTAAGGCTGTTCTTGTGCAATTGCCAAAGGGATATTTGGAAGCCCAAAGAAGACTTTGGTGAAAAACGAAATATCTACCGTTCAAAACTGGAAAGAAGCTTTCTGAGAAACTGCTCTGTGTTCTGTTAATTCATCTCACAGAGTTACATCTTTCCCTTCAAGAAGCCTTTCGCTAAGGCTGTTCTTGTTCAATTGGCAAAGGGATATTTGGAAGCCCATAGAGGGCTATGGTGAAAAAGGAAATATCTTCCGTTCAAAACTGGAAAGAAGCTTTCTGAGAAACTGCTCTGTGTTCTCTTAATTCATCTCACAGAGTTACATCATTCCCTTCAAGAAGCCTTTCGCTAAGGCTGTTCTTGTGGAATTGGCAAACGGATACTTCGAAGCCCATAGAGGGCTATGGTGAAAAAGGAAATATCATCAGTTCAAAACTGGAAAGAAGCTTTCTGAGAAACTGCTCTGTGTTCTGTTAATTCATCTCACAGAGTTACATCTTTCCCTTCAAGAAGTCTTTCGCTAAGGCTGTTCTTGTGGAATTGGTAAAGGGATATTTGGAGGCCCACAGAGGGCTATGGTGAAAAAGGAAATATCTTCCGTTGAAAACTGGAAACAAGCCTTCTGAGAAACTGCTCTGTGTTCTGTTAATTCATCTCACAGAGTTACATCTTTCCCTTCAAGAAGCCTTTCGCTAAGGCGGTTCTTGCGGAATTGACAAAGGGATATTTGGAAGCCCATAGAGTGCTATAGTGAAAAAGGAAATATCTTCCGTTCAAAACTGGAATGAAGCTTTCTGAGAAACTGCTCTGTGTTCTGTTAATTCATCTCACAGAGTTACATCTTTCCCTTCAAGAAGCCTTTCGCTAAGGCTGTTCTTGTGGAATTGGAAAAGGGATATTTAGAAGCCCCTAGAGGGCTGTGGTGAAAAAGGAAATATCTTCCGTTCAAAACTGGAAAGAAGCTTTCTGAGAAACTGCTCTGTGTTCTGTTAATTCATCTCACAGAGTTACATCTTTCCCTTCAAGAAGCCTTTCGCTAAGGCTGTTCTTGTTCAATTGGCAAAGGGATATTTGGAAGCCCATAGAGGGCTATGGTGAAAAAGGAAATATCTTCCGTTCAAAACTGGAAAGAAGCTTTCTGAGAAACTGCTCTGTGTTCTGTTAATTCATCTCACAGAGTTACATCATTCCCTTCAAGAAGCCTTTCGCTAAGGCTGTTCTTGTGGAATTGGCAAACGGATACTTCGAAGCCCATAGAGGGCTATGGTGAAAAAGGAAATATCATCCGTTCAAAACTGGAAAGAAGCTTTCTGAGAAACTGCTCTGTGTTCTGTTAATTCATCTCACAGAGTTACATCTTTCCCTTCAAGAAGTCTTTCGCTAAGGCTGTTCTTGTGGAATTGGTAAAGGGATATTTGGAGGCACACAGAGGGCTATGGTGAAAAAGGAAATATCTTCCGTTGAAAACTGGAAACAAGCCTTCTGAGAAACGGCTTTGTGTTCTGTTAATTCATCTCACAGAGTTACATCTTTCCCTTCAAGAAGCCTTTCGCTAAGGCTGTTCTTGCGGAATTGACAAAGGGATATTTGGATGCCCATAGGGTGCTATAGTGAAAAAGGAAATATCTTCCGTTCAAAACTGGAATGAAGCTTTCTGAGAAACTGCTCTGTGTTCTGTTAATTCATCTCACAGAGTTACATCTTTCCCTTCAAGAAGCCTTTCGCTAAGGCTGTTCTTGTGGAATTGGAAAAGGGATATTTAGAAGCCCATAGAGGGCTGTCGTGAAAAAGGAAATATCTTCCGTTCAAAACTGGAAAGAAGCTTTCTGAGAAACTGCTCTGTGTTCTGTTAATTCATCTCACAGAGTTACATCTTTCCCCTCAAGAAGCCTTTCGCTAAGGCTGTTCTTGTGGAATTGGAAAAGGGATATTTGGAAGCCAATAGAGGGCTATGGTGAAAAAGCAAATATCTTCCGTTCAAAACTGGAAAGAAGCTTTCTGAGAAACTACTCTGTGTTCTGTTAATTCATCTCACAGAGTTACATCTTTCCCTTCAAGAAGCCTTTCGCTAAGGCTGTTCTTGTGGAATTGGCAAAGGGATATTTGGAAGCCCATAGAGTGCTATGGTGAAAAAGGAAATATCTTCCGTTCAAAACTGGAAAGAAGCTTTCTGAGAAACTGCACTGTGTTCTGTAAATTCAACTCACAGAGTTACATCTTTCCCTTCAAGAAGCCTTTCGCTAAGGCTGTTCTTGTGGAATTCGCAAAGGGATATTTGTAAGCCCATAGAGTCCTATGGTGAAAAAGGAAATATCTTCCGTTCAAAACTGGAAAGAAGCTTTCTGAGAAACTGCTCTGTGTTCTCTTAATTCATCTCACAGAGTTACATCTTTCCCTTCAAGAAGCCTTTCGCTAAGGCTGTTCTTGTGGAATTGGTAAAGGGATATTTGGAAGCCCATAGAAGGCTGTGGTGAAAAAGGAAATATCTTCCGTTCAAAACTGGAAAGAAGCTTTCTGAGAAACTGCTCTGTGTTCTGTTAATTCATCTCACAGAGTTACATCTTTCCCTTCAAGAAGCCTTTCGCTAAGGCTGTTCTTGTGGAATTGGAAAAGGGATATTTGGAAGCCCATAGAGGGCTATGGTGAAAAAGGAAATATCTTCCGTTCAAAACTGGAAGGAAGCTTTCTGAGAAACTGCTGTGTGTTCTGTTAATACATCTCACAGAGTTACATCTTTCACTTCAAGAAGTCTTTCGCTAAGGCTGTTCTTGTGGAATTGGCAAAGGGATATTTGGAAGCCCATAGAGGGTTATGGTGAAAAAGGAAATATCTTCCGTTTAACACTGGAAAGAAGATTTCTGAGAAACTGTTCTGTGTTCTGTTAATTCATCCCACAGAGTTACAACTTTCCCTTCATGACGCCTTTCGCTAAGGCTGTTCTTGTGGAATTGGCAAAGGGATATTTGGAAGCCCATAGAGGGCTATGGTGAAGAAGGAAATATCTTCCGTTCAAAACTGGAAAGAAGCTTTCTGAGAAACTGCTCTGTGTTCTGTTAATTCATCTCACAGAGTTACATCTTTCCCTTCAAGAAGCCTTTCGCTAAGGCTGTTCTTGTGGAATTGGCAACGGGATATTTGGAGGCCCATAGAGGCCTTGGTGAAAAAGGAAATATCTTCCGTTCAAAACTGGAAAGAAGCTTTCTGAGAAACTGCTCTGTGTTCTGTTAATTCATCTCACAGAGTTACATCTTTCTCTTCAAGAAGTCTTTCGCTAAGGCTGTTCTTGTGGAATTGGCAAAGGGATATTTGGAAGCCCCTAGAGGGCTATGGTGAAAAAGGAAATATCTTCCGTTCAAAACTGGAAAGAAGCTTTCTGAGAAACTGCTCTGTGTTCTGTTAATTCATCTCACAGAGTTACGTCTTTCCCTTCATGAAGCCTTTCGCTAAGGCTGTTCTTGTGGAATTGGCAAAGGGATATTTGGAAAGCCATAGAGGGCTACGGTGAAAAAGGAAATATCTTCCGTTCAAAACTCGAAAGAAGCTTTCTGAGAAAGTGCTCTGTGTTCTGTTAATTCATCACACAGAGTTACATCTTTCTCTTCCAGAAGCCTTTCGCTAAGGCTGTTCTTGTGGAATTGGCAAAGGGATATTTGGAAGACCCTAGAGGGCTATGGTGAAAAAGGAAATATCTTCCGTTCAAAACTGGAAAGAAGCTTTCTGAGAAACTGCTCTGTGTTCTGTTAATTCATCTCACAGAGTTACATCTTTCCCTTCAAGAAGCCTTTCGCTAAGGCTGTGCTTGTGGAATTGGCAAAGGGATATTTGGAAGCCCATAGAGGGCTATGGTGAAAAAGGAAATATCTTCCGTTGAAAACTGGAAAGAAGCTTTCTGAGAAACTGCTCTGTGTCTGTTAATTCATCTCACAGAGATACATCTTTCCCTTCAAGAAGCCTTTCGCTAAGGCTGTTCTTGTGGAATTGGCAAAGTGATATTTGGAAGCCCGTAGAGGGCTATGGTGAAAAAGGAAATATCTTCCGTTCAAAACTGGAAAGAAGCTTTCTGAGAAACTGCTCTGTGTTCTGTTAATTCATCTCACAGAGTTACATCTTTCCCTTCAAGAACCCTTTCGCTAAGGCTGTTCTTGTGGAATTGGCAAAGGGATATTTGGAAGCCCATAGAGGGCTATGGTGAAAAAGGAAATATCTTCCGTTCAAAACTGGAAAGAAGCTTTCTGAGAAACTGCTCTGTGTTCTGTTAATTCATCTCACAGAGTTACATCTTTCCCTTCAAGAAGCCTTTCGCTAAGTTTGTTCTTGTGGAATTGGCAAAGGGTTATTTGGAAGCCCATACAGGGCTATGGTAAAAAAGGAAATATCTTCCGTTCAAAACTGGAAAGAAGCTTTCTGAGAAACTGCTCTGTGTTCTGTTAATTCATCTCACAGAGTTACATCTTTCCCTTCAAGAAGCCGTTCGCTAAGGCTGTTCTTGTGGAATTGGCAAAGGGATATTTGGAAGCCCATAGAGGGCTATGGTGAAAAAGGAAATATCTTCCGTTGAAAACTGGAAAGAAGCTTTCTGAGAAACTGCTCTGTGTTCTGTTAATTCATCTCACAGAGTTACATCTTTCCCTTCAAGAAGCCTTTCGCTAAGGCTGTTCTTGTGGAATTGGCAAAGGGATATTTGGAAGCCAATGGAGTGCTATGGTGAAAAAGGAAATATCTTCCGTTCAAAACTGGAAAGAAGCTTTCTGAGAAAGTACTCGATGTTCTGTTAATTCATCTCACAGAGTTACATCTTTCCCTTCAAGAAGCCTTTCGCTAAGGCTGTTCTTGTGGAATTGGCAAAGGGATATTTGGAAGCCCATAGAGGGCTATGGTGAAAAAGGAAATATCTTCCGTTCAAAACTGGAAAGAAGCTTTCTGAGAAATTGCTCTGTGTTCTGTTAATTCATCTCACAGAGTTACATCTTTCCCTTCAAGAAGCCTTTCGCTAAGGCTGTTCTTGTGGAATTGGCAAAGGGATATTTGGAAGCCCATAGAGGGCTATGGTGAAAAAGGAAATATCTTCCGTTCAAAACTGGAAAGAAGCTTTCTGAGAAACTGCTCTGTGTTCTGTTAATTCATCTCACAGAGTTACATCTTTCCCTTCAAGAAGCCTTTCGCTAAGGCTGTTCTTGTGGAATTGGCAAAGGGATATTTGGAAGCCAATGGAGTGCTATGGTGAAAAAGGAAATATCTTCCGTTCAAAACTGGAAAGAAGCTTTCTGAGAAACTACTCGATGTTCTCTAAATTCATCTCACAGAGTTACATCTTTCCCTTCAAGAAGCCTTTCGCTAAGGCTGTTCTTGTGGAATTGGCAAAGGGATATTTGGAAGCCCATAGAGTGCTATGGTGAAAAAGGAAATATCTTCCCTTCCAAACTGAAAAGAAGCTTTCTGAGAAACTGCTCTGTGTTCTGTTAATTCATCTCACAGAGTTACATCTTTCCCTTGAAGAAGCCTTTCGCTAAGGCTGTTCTTGTGGAATTGGAAAAGGGATATTTAGAAGCCCATAGAGGGCTGTGGTGAAAAAGGAAATATCTTCCGTTCAAAACTGGAAAGAAGCTTTCTGAGAAACTGCTCTGTGTTCTGTTAATTCATCTCACAGAGTTACATCTTTCCCTTCAAGAAGCCGTTCGCTAAGGCTGTGCTTGTGGAATTGGCAAAGGGATATTTGGAAGCCCATAGAGGGCTATGGTGAAAAAGGAAATATCTTCCGTTGAAAACTGGAAAGAAGCTTTCTGAGAAACTGCTCTGTGTTCTGTTAATTCATCTCACAGAGTTACATCTTTCCCTTCAAGAAGCCTTTCGCTAAGGCTGTTCTTGTGGAATTGGCAAAGTGATATTTGGAAGCCCATAGAGGGCTATGGTGAAAAAGGAAATATCTTCCGTTCAAAACTGGAAAGAAGCTTTCTGAGAAACTGCTCTGTGTTCTGTTAATTCATCTCACAGAGTTACATCTTTCCCTTCAAGAAGCCTTTCGCTAAGGCTGTTCTTGTGGAATTGGCAAAGGGATATTTGGAAGCCCATAGAGGGCTATGGTGAAAAAGGAAATATCTTCCGTTCAAAACTGGAAAGAAGCTTTCTGAGAAATTGCTGTGTGTTCTGTTAATTCATCTCACAGAGTTACATCTTTCCCTTCAAGAAGCCTTTCGCTAAGGTTGTTCTTGTGGAATTGGCAAAGGGATATTTGGAAAACCATAGAGGGCTATGGTGAAAAAGGAAATATCTTCCGTTCAAAACTGGAAAGAAGCTTTCTGAGAAACTGCTCTGTGTTCTGTTAATTCATCTCACAGTGTTACATCTTTCCCTTCAAGAAGCCTTTCGCTCAGGCTGTTCTTGTGGAATTGGCAAAGGGATATTTGGAAGCCCATAGAGGGCTATGGTGAAAAAGGAAATATCTTCCGTTGAAAACTGGAAAAAAGCCTTCTGAGAAACTGCTCTGTGTTCTGTTAATTCATCTCACAGAGTTACATCTTTCCCTTCAACAAGTCTTTCGCTAAGGCCGTTCTTGTGGAATTGGCAAAGGGATATTTGGAAGCCCATAGAGGGCTATGGTGAAAAAGGAAATATCTTCCGTTCAAAACTGGAAAGAAGCTTTCTGAGAAACTGCTCTGTGTTCTGTTAATTAATCTCACAGAGTTACATCTTTCCCTTCAAGAAGCCTTTCGCTAAGGCTGTTCTTGTGGAATTGGCAAAGGGATATTTGGAAGCCCATAAAGGGCTATGGTGAAAAAGGGAATATCTTCCGTTCAAAACTGGAAAGAAGCTTTCTGAGAAACTGCTCTGTGTTCTGTTAATTCATCTCACAGAGTTACATCTTTCCCTTCAAGAAGCCTTTCGCTAAGGCTGTTCTTGTGGAATTGGCAAAGGGATATTTGGAAGCCCATAGAGTGCTATGGTGAAAAAGGAAATATCTTGCGTTCCAAACTGAAAAGAAGCTTTCTGAGAAACTGCTCTGTGTTCTGTTAATTCATCTCACAGAGTTACATCTTTCCCTTCAAGAAGCCTTTCGCTAAGGCTGTTCTTGTGGAATTGGAAAAGGGATATTTAGAAGCCCATAGAGGGCTGTGCTGAAAAAGGAAATATCTTCCGTTCAAAACTGGAAAGAAGCTTTCTGAGAAACTGCTCTGTGTTCTGTTAATTCATCTCACAGAGTTACATCTTTCCCTGCAAGAAGCCTTTCGCTAAGGCTGTTCTTGTGCAATTGCCAAAGGGATATTTGGAAGCCCAAAGAAGACTTTGGTGAAAAACGAAATATCTACAGTTCAAAACTGGAAAGAAGCTTTCTGAGAAACTGCTCTGTGTTCTGTTAATTCATCTCACAGAGTTACATCTTTCCCTTGAAGAAGCCTTTCGCTAAGGCTGTTCTTGTGGAATTGGCAAAGGGATATTTGGAAGCCCATAGAGGGCTATGGTGAAAAAGGAAATATCTTCCGTTCAAAACTGGAAAGAAGCTTTCTGAGAAACTGCTCTGTGTTCTCTTAATTCATCTCACAGAGTTACATCTTTCCCTTCAAGAAGCCTTTCGCTAAGGCTGTTCTTGTGGAATTGGCAAACGGATACTTCGAAGCCCCTAGAGGGCTATGGTGAAAAAGGAAATATCATCCGTTCAAAACTGAAAAGAAGCTTTCTGAGAAACTGCTCTGTGTTCTGTTAATTCATCTCACAGAGTTACATCTTTCCCTTGAAGAAGCCTTTCGCTAAGGCTGTTCTTGTGGAATTTGCAAAGGGATATTTGGAAGCCCCTAGAGGGCTATGGTGAAAAAGGAAATATCTTCCGTTCAAAACTGGAAAGAAGCTTTCTGCGAAACTGCTCTGTGTTCTGTTAATTCATCTCACAGAGTTACATCTTTCCCTTCAAGAAGTCTTTCGCTAAGGCTGTTCTTGTGGAATTGGCAAAGGGATATTTGGAAGCCCATGGAGGGCTATGGTGAAAAAGGAAATATCTTCCGTTCAAAACTGGAAAGAAGCTTTCTGAGAAACTGCTCTGTGTTCTGTTAATTAATCTCACAGAGTTACATCTTTCCCTTCAAGAAGCCGTTCGCTAAGGCTGTGCTTGTGGAATTGGCAAAGGGATATTTGGGAGCCCATAGAGGGCTATGGTGAAAAAGGAAATATCTTCCGTTGAAAACTGGAAAGAAGCTTTCTGAGAAACTGCTCTGTGTTCTGTTAATTCATCTCACAGAGTTACATCTTTCCCTTCAAGAAGCCTTTCGCTAAGGCTGTTCTTGTGGAATTGGCAAAGTGATATTTGGAAGCCCATAGAGGGCTATGGTGAAAAAGGAAATATCTTCCGTTCAAAACTGGAAAGAAGCTTTCTGAGAAACTGCTCTGTGTTCTGTTAATTCAACTCACAGAGTTACATCTTTCCCTTCAAGAAGCCTTTCGCTAAGGCTGTTCTTGTGGAATTGGCAAAGGGATATTTGGAAGCCCATAGAGGGCTATGGTGAAAAAGGAAATATCTTCCGTTCAAAACTGGAAAGAAGCTTTCTGAGAAATTGCTCTGTGTTCTGTTAATTCATCTCACAGAGTTACATCTTGCCCTTCAAGAAGCCTTTCGCTAAGGTTGTTCTTGTGGAATTGGCAAAGGGATATTTGGAAAACCATAGAGGGCTATGGTGAAAAAGGAAATATCTTCCGTTCAAAACTGGAAAGAAGCTTTCTGAGAAACTGCTCTGTGTTCTGTTAATTAATCTCACAGAGTTACATCTTTCCCTTCAAGAAGCCTTTCGCTCAGGCTGTTCTTGTGGAATTGGCAAAGGGATATTTGGAAGCCCATAGAGGGCTATGGTGAAAAAGGAAATATCTTCCGTTGAAAACTGGAAAAAAGCCTTCTGAGAAACTGCTCTGTGTTCTGTTAATTCATCTCACAGAGTTACATCTTTCCCTTCAAGAAGCCTTTCGCTAAGGCTGTTCTTGTGGAATTGGCAAAGGGATATTTGGAAGCCCATAGAGGGCTATGGTGAAAAAGGAAATATCTTCCGTTCAATACTGGAAAGAAGCTTTCTGAGAAACTGCTCTGTGTTCTGTTAATTCATCTCACAGAGTTACATCTTTCCCTTCAAGAAGTCTTTCGCTAAGGCTGTTCTTGTGGAATTGGCAAAGGGTTATTTGGAAGCCCATAGAGGGCTACGGTGAAAAAGGAAATATCTTCCGTTCAAAACTGGAAAGAAGCTTTCTGAGAAACTGCTCTGTGTTCTGTTAATTCATCTCACAGAGTTACATCTTTCCCTTCAAGAAGTCTTTCGCTAAGGCTGTTCTTGTGGAATTGGCAAAGGGTTATTTGGAAGCCCATAGAGGGCTATGGTGAAAAAGGAAATATCCTCCGTTCAAAACTGGAAAGAAGCTTTCTGAGAAACTGCTCTGTGTTCTGTTAATTAATCTCACAGAGTTACATCTTTCACTTCAAGAAGCCTTTCGCTCAGGCTGTTCTTGTGGAATTGGCAAAGGGATATTTGGAAGCCCATAGAGGGCTATGGTGAAAATGGAAATATCTTCCGTTGAAAACTGGAAAAAAGCCTTCTTAGAAACTGCTCTGTGTTCTGTTAATTCATCTCACAGAGTTACATCTTTCCCTTCAAGAAGCCTTTCGCTAAGGCTGTTCTTGTGGAATTTGCAAAGGGATATTTGGAAGCCCATAGAGGGCTATGGTGAAAAAGGAAATATCTTCCGTTCAAAACTGGAAAGAAGCTTTCTGAGAAACTGCTCTGTGTTCTGTTAATTCATCTCACAGAGTTACATCTTTCCCTTCAAGAAGTCTTTCGCTAAGGCTGTTCTTGTGGAATTGGCAAAGGGATATTTGGAAGCCCATAGAGGGATATGGTGAAAAAGGAAATATCTTCCGTTCAAAACTGGAAAGAAGCTTTCTGAGAAACTGCTCTGTGTTCTGTTAATTAATCTCACAGAGTTACATCTTTCCCTTCAAGAAGCCTTTCGCTAAGGCTGTTCTTGTGGAATTGGCAAAGGGATATTTGGAAGCCCATAAAGGGCTATGGTGAAAAAGGAAATATCTTCCGTTCAAAACTGGAAAGAAGCTTTCTGAGAAACTGCTCTGTGTTCTGTTAATTCATCTCACAGAGTTACATCTTTCCCTTCAAGAAGCCTTTCGCTAAGGCTGTTCTTGTGGAATTGGCAAAGGGATATTTGGAAGCCCATAGAGTGCTATGGTGAAAAAGGAAATATCTTCCGTTCCAAACTGAAAAGAAGCTTTCTGAGAAACTGCTCTGTGTTCTGTTAATTCATCTCACAGAGTTACATCTTTCCCTTCAAGAAGCCTTTCGCTAAGGCTGTTCTTGTGGAATTGGAAAAGGGATATTTAGAAGCCCATAGAGGGCTGTGCTGAAAAAGGAAATATCTTCCGTTCAAAACTGGAAAGAAGCTTTCTGAGAAACTGCTCTGTGTTCTGTTAATTCATCTCACAGAGTTACATCTTTCCCTTCAAGAAGCCTTTCGCTAAGGCTGTTCTTGTGCAATTGCCAAAGGGATATTTGGAAGCCCAAAGAAGACTTTGGTGAAAAACGAAATATCTACCGTTCAAAACTGGAAAGAAGCTTTCTGAGAAACTGCTCTGTGTTCTGTTAATTCATCTCACAGAGTTACATCTTTCCCTTCAAGAAGCCTTTCGCTAAGGCTGTTCTTGTGGAATTGGCAAAGGGATATTTGGAAGCCCATAGAGGGCTATGGTGAAAAAGGAAATATCTTCCGTTCAAAACTGGAAAGAAGCTTTCTGAGAAACTGCTCTGTGTTCTCTTAATTCATCTCACAGAGTTACATCATTCCCTTCAAGAAGCCTTTCGCTAAGGCTGTTCTTGTGGAATTGGCAAACGGATACTTCGAAGCCCATAGAGGGCTATGGTGAAAAAGGAAATATCATCCGTTCAAAACTGGAAAGAAGCTTTCTGAGAAACTGCTCTGTGTTCTGTTAATTCATCTCACAGAGTTACATCTTTCCCTTGAAGAAGCCTTTCGCTAAGGCTGTTCTTGTGGAATTTGCAAAGGGATATTTGGAAGCCCATAGAGGGCTATGGTGAAAAAGGAAATATCTTCCGTTCAAAACTGGAAAGAAGCTTTCTGAGAAACTGCTCTGTGTTCTGTTAATTCATCTCACAGTGTTACATCTTTCCCTTCAAGAAGTCTTTCGCTAAGGCTGTTCTTGTGGAATTGGCAAAGGGATATTTGGAAGCCCATAGAGGGCTATGGTGAAAAAGGAAATATCTTCCGTTCAAAACTGGAAAGAAGCTTTCTGAGAAACTGCTCTGTGTTCTGTTAATTAATCTCACAGAGTTACATCTTTCCCTTCAAGAAGCCTTTCGCTAAGGCTGTTCTTGTGGAATTGGCAAAGGGATATTTGGAAGCCCATAAAGGGCTATGGTGAAAAAGGAAATATCTTCCGTTCAAAACTGGAAAGAAGCTTTCTGAGAAACTGCTCTGTGTTCTGTTAATTCATCTCACAGAGTTACATCTTTCCCTTCAAGAAGCCTTTCGCTAAGGCTGTTCTTGTGGAATTGGCAAAGGGATATTTGGAAGCCCATAGAGTGCTATGGTGAAAAAGGAAATATCTTCCGTTCCAAACTGAAAAGAAGCTTTCTGAGAAACTGCTCTGTGTTCTGTTAATTCATCTCACAGAGTTACATCTTTCCCTTCAAGAAGCCTTTCGCTAAGGCTGTTCTTGTGGAATTGGAAAAGGGATATTTAGAAGCCCATAGAGGGCTGTGGTGAAAAAGGAAATATCTTCCGTTCAAAACTGGAAAGAAGCTTTCTGAGAAACTCCTCTGTGTTCTGTTAATTCATCTCACAGAGTTACATCTTTCCCTTCAAGAAGCCTTTCGCTAAGGCTGTTCTTGTGCAATTGCCAAAGGGATATTTGGAAGCCCAAAGAAGACTTTGGTGAAAAACGAAATATCTACCGTTCAAAACTGGAAAGAAGCTTTCTGAGAAACTGCTCTGTGTTCTGTTAATTCATCTCACAGAGTTACATCTTTCCCTTCAAGAAGCCTTTCGCTAAGGCTGTTCTTGTGGAATTGGCAAAGGGATATTTGGAAGCCCATAGAGGGCTATGGTGAAAAAGGAAATATCTTCCGTTCAAAACTGGAAAGAAGCTTTCTGAGAAACTGCTCTGTGTTCTCTTAATTCATCTCACAGAGTTACATCATTCCCTTCAAGAAGCCTTTCGCTAAGGCTGTTCTTGTGGAATTGGCAAACGGATACTTCGAAGCCCATAGAGGGCTATGGTGAAAAAGGAAATATCATCCGTTCAAAACTGGAAAGAAGCTTTCTGAGAAACTGCTCTGTGTTCTGTTAATTCATCTCACAGAGTTACATCTTTCCCTTCAAGAAGTCTTTCGCTAAGGCTCTTCTTGTGGAATTGGTAAAGGGATATTTGGAGGCCCACTGAGGGCTATGGTGAAAAAGGAAATATCTTCCGTTGAAAACTGGAAACAAGCCTTCTGAGAAACTGCTCTGTGTTCTGTTAATTCATCTCACAGAGTTACATCTTTCCCTTCAAGAAGCCTTTCGCTAAGGCTGTTCTTGCGGAATTGACAAAGGGATATTTGGAAGCCCATAGAGTGCTATAGTGAAAAAGGAAATATCTTCCGTTCAAAACTGGAATGAAGCTTTCTGAGAAACTGCTCTGTGTTCTGTTAATTCATCTCACAGAGTTACAACTTTCCCTTCAAGAAGTCTTTCGCTAAGGCTGTTCTTGTGGAATTGGCAAAGGGATATTTGGAAGCCCATAGAAGGCTATGGTGAAAAAGGAAATATCTTCCGTTCAAAACTGGAAAGAAGCTTTCTGAGAAACTGCTCTGTGTTCTGTTAATTCATCTCACAGTGTTACATCTTTCCCTTCAAGAAGCGTTTCGCTAAGGCTGTTCTTGTGGAATTGGCAAAGGAATATTTGGAAGTCCATAGAGGGCTATGGTGAAAAAGGAAATATCTTCCGTTCAAAACTGGAAAGAAGCTTTCTGAGAAACTGCTCTGTGTTCTGTTAATTCATCTCACAGAGTTACATCTTTCCCTTCAAGAAGCCTTTCGCTAAGGCTGTTCTTGTGTAATTGGAAAAGTGATATTTTTTAAGCCCATAGAGGGCTATGGTGAAAAAGGAAATATCTTCCGTTCAAAACTGGAAAGAAACTTTCTGAGAAACTGCTCTGTGTTCTGTTAATTCATCTCACAGAGTTACATCTTTCCCTTCAAGAATTCTTTCGCTAAGGTTGTTCTTGTGGAATTGGCAAAGGGATATTTGGAGGCCCATAGAGGCCTTGGTGAAAAAGGAAATATCTTCCGTTCAAAACTGGAAAGAAGCTTTCTGAGAAACTGCTCTGTGTTCTGTTAATTCATCTCACAGAGTTACATCTTTCTCTTCAAGAAGTCTTTCGCTAAGGCTGTTCTTGTGGAATTGGCAAAGGGATATTTGGAAGCCCATAGAGGGCTATGGTGAAAAAGGAAATATCTTCCGTTCAAAACTGGAAAGAAGCTTTCTGAGAAACTGCTCTGTGTTCTGTTAATTCATCTGACAGAGTTACATCTTTCCCTTCAAGAAGCCTTTCGCTAACACTGTTCTTGTGGAATTGGCAAAGGGATACTTCGAAGCCCATAGAGTGCGATGGTGAAAAAGGAAATATCATCCGATCAAAACTGGAAAGAAGCTTTCTGAGAAACTGCTCTGTGTTCTGTTAATTCATCTCACAGAGTTACATCTTTCGCTTCAAGAAGTCTTTCGCTAAGGCTGTTCTTGTGAAATTGGTGAAGGGATATTTGGAAGCCCATAGAGGGCTATGGTGAAAAAGGAAATATCTTCCGTTGAAAACTGGAAACAAGCCTTCTGAGGAACTGCTCTGTGTTCTGTTAATTCATCTCACAGAGTTACATCTTTCCCTTCAAGAAGCATTTCGCTAAGGCTGTTCTTGTGGAATTGGCAAAGGGATATTTGGAAGCCCATAGAGGGCTATGGTGAAAAAGGAAATATCTTCCGTTCAAAACTGGAAAGAAGCTTTCTGAGAAACTGCTCTGTGTTCTGTTAATTCATCTCACAGAATTACATCTTTCCCTTCAAGAAGCCTTTCGCTAAGGCTGTTCTTGTGGAATTGGCAAAGGGATATTTGGAAGCCCATAGAGGGCTATGGTGAAAAAGGAAATATCTTCCGTTCAAAACTGGAAAGAAGCTTTCTGAGAAACTGCTCTGTGTTCTGTTAATTCATCTCACAGAGTTACATCTTTCTCTTCAAGAAGCCTTTCGCTAAGGCTGTTCTTGAGGAATTGGCAAAGGGATATTTGGAAGCCAATAGTGTGCTATGTTGAAAAAGGAAATATCTTCCGTTCAAAACTGGAAAGAAGCTTTCTGAGAAACTGCTCGGTGTTCTGTAAATTCATCTCACAGAGTTACATCTTTCCCTTCAAGAAGCCTTTCGATAAGGCTGTTCTTGTGGAATTGGCAAAGGGATATTTGGAAGCCCATAGAGTGCTATCTTGAAAAAGGAAATATCTTCCGATCCAAACTGAAAAGAAGCTTTCTGAGAAACTGCTCTGTGTTCTGTTAATTCATCTCACAGAGTTACATCATTCCCTTCAAGAAGCCTTTCGCTAAGGCTGTTCTTGTGAAATTGGAAAAGGGATATTTAGAAGCCCATAGAGGGCTGTGGTGAAAAAGGAAATATCTTCCGTTCAAAACTGGAAAGAAGCTTTCTGAGAAACTGCTCTGTGTTCTGTTAATTCATCTCACAGAGGTACATCTTTCCCTTCAAGAAGCCATTCGCTAAGGTTGTTCTTGTGGAATTGGCAAAGGGATATTTGGTAACCCATTGAGGGCTATGGTGAAAAAGGAAATATCTTCCGTTCAAAACTGGAAAGAAGCTTTCTGAGAAACTGCTCTGTGTTCCGTTAATTCATCTCACAGAGTTACATCTTTCCCTTCAAGAAGCCTTTCGCTCAGGCTGTTCTTGTGGAATTGGCAAAGGGATATTTGCAAGCCCATAGAGGGCTATGGTGAAAAAGGAAATAACTTCCGTTGAAAACTGGGAAAAAGCCTTCTGAGAAACTGCTCTGTGTTCTGTTAATTCATCTCACAGAGTTACATCTTTCCCTTCAAGAAGTCTTTCGCTAACGCTGTTCTTGTGGAATTGGTAAAGGGATATTTGGAGGCCCACAGAGGGCTATGGTGAAAAAGGAAATATCTTCCGTTGAAAACTGGAAACAAGCCTTCTGAGAAACTGCTCTGTGTTCTGTTAATTCATCTCACAGAGTTACATCTTTCCCTTCAAGAAGCCTTTCGCTAAGGCTGTTCTTGCGGAATTGACAAAGGGATATTTGGAAGCCCATAGAGTGCTATAGTGAAAAAGGAAATATCTTCCGTTCAAAACTGGAATGAAGCTTTCTGAGAAACTGCTCTGTGTTCTGTTAATTCATCTCACAGAGTTACAACTTTCCCTTCAAGAAGTCTTTCGCTAAGGCTGTTCTTGTGGAATTGGCAAAGGGATATTTGGAAGCCCATAGAAGGCTATGGTGAAAAAGGAAATATCTTCCGTTCAAAACTGGAAAGAAGCTTTCTGAGAAACTGCTCTGTGTTCTGTTAATTCATCTCACAGTGTTACATCTTTCCCTTCAAGAAGCGTTTCGCTAAGGCTGTTCTTGTGTAATTGGCAAAGGGATATTTGGAAGTCCATAGAGGGCTATGGTGAAAAAGGAAATATCTTCCGTTCAAAACTGGAAAGAAGCTTTCTGAGAAACTGCTCTGTGTTCTGTTAATTAATCTCACAGAGTTACATCTTTCCCTTCAAGAAGCCTTTCGCTAAGGCTGTTCTTGTGTAATTGGAAAAGGGATATTTTTTAAGCCCATAGAGGTCTATGGTGAAAAAGGAAATATCTTCCGTTCAAAACTGGAAAGAAGCTTTCTGAGAAACTGCTCTGTGTTCTGATAATTCATCTCACAGAGTTACATCTTTCCCTTCAAGAATTCTTTCGCTAAGGTTGTTCTTGTGGAATTGGCAAAGGGATATTTGGAGGCCCATAGAGGCCTTGGTGAAAAAGGAAATATCTTCCGTTCAAAACTGGAAAGAAGCTTTCTGAGAAACTGCTCTGTGTTCTGTTAATTCATCTCACAGAGTTACATCTTTCCCTTCAAGAAGTCTTTCGCTAAGGCTGTTCTTGTGAAATTGGTAAAGGGATATTTGGAAGCCCATAGAGGGCTATGGTGAAAAAGGAAATATCTTCCGTTGAAAACTGGAAACAAGCCTTCTGAGGAACTGCTCTGTGTTCTGTTAATTCATCTCACAGAGTTACATCTTTCCCTTCAAGAAGCATTTCGCTAAGGCTGTTCTTGTGGAATTGGCAAAGGGATATTTGGAAGCCCATAGAGGGCTATGGTGAAAAAGGAAATATCTTCCGTTCAAAACTGGAAAGAAGCTTTCTGAGAAACTGCTCTGTGTTCTGTTAATTCATCTCACAGAGTTACATCTTTCTCTTCAAGAAGCCTTTCGCTAAGGCTGTTCTTGAGGAATTGGCAAAGGGATATTTGGAAGCCAATAGAGTGCTATGTTGAAAAAGGAAATATCATCCGTTCAAAACTGGAAAGAAGCTTTCTGAGAAACTGCTCGGTGTTCTGTAAATTCATCTCACAGAGTTACATCTTTCCCTTCAAGAAGCCTTTCGCTAAGGCTGTTCTTGTGGAATTGGCAAAGGGATATTTGGAAGCCCATAGAGTGCTATGGTGAAAAAGGAAATATCTTCCGATCCAAACTGAAAAGAAGCTTTCTGAGAAACTGCTCTGTGTTCTGTTAATTCATCTCACAGAGTTACATCATTCCCTTCAAGAAGCCTTTCGCTAAGGCTGTTCTTGTGAAATTGGAAAAGGGATATTTAGAAGCCCATAGAGGGCTGTGGTGAAAAAGGAAATATCTTCCGTTCAAAACTGGAAAGAAGCTTTCTGAGAAACTGCTGTGTGTTCTGTTAATTCATCTCACAGAGTTACATCTTTCCCTTCAAGAAGCCTTTCGCTAAGGCTGTTCTTGTGGAATTGACAAAGGGATATTTGGAAACCCATAGAGGGCTATGGTGAAAAAGGAAATATCTTCCGTTCAAAACTGGAAAGAAGCTTTCTGAGAAACTGCTCTGTGTTCTGTTAATTCATCTAACAGAGTTACATCTTTCCCTTCAAGAAGCCTTTCGCTAAGGCTGTTCTTGTGGAATTGGCAAAGGGATATTTGGAAGCCCATAGAGGGTTATGGTGAAAAAGGAAATATCTTCCGTTTAACACTGGAAAGAAGATTTCTGAGAAACTGTTCTGTGTTCTGTTAATTCATCCCACAGAGTTACATCTTTCCCTTCATGACGCCTTTCGCTAAGGCTGTTCTTGTGGAATTGGCAAAGGGATATTTGGAAGCCCATAGAGGGCTATGGTGAAGAAGGAAATATCTTCCGTTCAAAACTGGAAAGAAGCTATCTGAGAAACTGCTCTGTGTTCTATTAATTCATCTCACAGAGTTCCATGTTTCCCTTCAAGAAGCTTTTCGCTAAGGCTGTTCTTGTGCAATTGCCAAAGGGATATTTGGAAGCCCAAAGAAGACTATGGTGAAAAAGGAAATATCTACCGTTCAAAACTGGAAAGAAGCTTTCTGAAAAACTGCTCTGTGTTCTGTTAATTCATCTCACAGAGTTACATCTGTCCCTTCAAGAAGCCTTTCGCTAAGGCTGTTCTTGTGGAATTGGCAAAGGGATATTTGGAAGCAGATAGAGGGCTATGGTGAAAAAGGAAATATCTTCCGTTCAAAACTGGAAAGAAGCTTTCTGAGAAACTGCTCTGTGTTCTCTTAATTCATCTCACAGAGTTACATCTTTCCCTTCAAGAAGCCTTTCGCTAAGGCTGTTCTTGTGGAATTGGCAAACGGATACTTCGAAGCCCGTAGAGGGCTATGGTGAAAAAGGAAATATCATCCGTTCAAAACTGGAAAGAAGCTTTCTGTGAAACTGCTCTGTGTTCTCTTAATTCATCTCACAGAGTTACATCTTTCCCTTCAAGAAGTCTTTCGCTAAGGTTGTTCTTGTGGAATTGGTAAAGGGATATTTGGAGGCCCACAGAGGGCTATGGTGAAAAAGGAAATATCTTCCGTTGAAAACTGGAAACAAGCCTTCTGAGAAACTGCTCTGTGTTCTGTTAATTCATCTCACAGAGTTACATCTTTCCCTTCAAGAAGCCTTTCGCTAAGGCTGTTCTTGTGGAATTGACAAAGGGATATTTGGAAGCCCATAGAGGGCTATGGTGAAAAAGGAAATATCTTCCGTTCAAAACTGCAAAGAAGCTTTCTGAGAAACTGCTCTGTGTTCTGTTAATTCATCTCACAGAGTTACATCTTTCCCTTCAAGAAGTCTTTCGCTAAGGCTGTTCTTGTGGAATTGGCAAAGGGATATTTGGAAACCCATAGAGGGCTATGGTGAAAAAGGAAATATCTTCCGTTCAAAACTGGAAAGAAGCTTTCTGAGAAACTGCTCTGTGTTCTGTTAATTAATCTCACAGAGTTACATCTTTCCCTTCAAGAAGCCTTTCGCTAAGGCTGTTCTTGTGTAATTGGAAAAGGGATATTTGGAAGCCCATAGAGGTCTATGGTGAAAAAGGAAATATCTTCCGTTCAAAACTGGAAAGAAGCTTTCTGAGAAACTGCTCTGTGTTCTGTTAATTCATCTCACAGAGTTACATCTTTCTCTTCAAGAAGTCTTTCGCTAAGGCTGTTCTTGTGGAATTGGCAAAGGGATATTTGGAAGCCCATAGAGGGCTATGGTGAAAAAGGAAATATCTTCCGTTGAAAACTGGAAACAAGCCTTCTGAGAAACTGCTCTGTGTTCTGTTAATTCATCTCACAGAGTTACATCTTTCCCTTCAAGAAGCCTTTCGCTAAGGCTGTTCTTGTGGAATTGACAAAGGGATATTTGGAAGCCCATAGAGGGCTATGGTGAAAAAGGAAATATCTTCCGTTCAAAACTGCAAAGAAGCTTTCTGAGAAACTGCTCTGTGTTCTGTTAATTCATCTCACAGAGTTACATCTTTCCCTTCAAGAAGTCTTTCGCTAAGGCTGTTCTTGTGGAATTGGCAAAGGGATATTTGGAAACCCATAGAGGGCTATGGTGAAAAAGGAAATATCTTCCGTTCAAAACTGGAAAGAAGCTTTCTGAGAAACTGCTCTGTGTTCTGTTAATTAATCTCACAGAGTTACATCTTTCCCTTCAAGAAGCCTTTCGCTAAGGCTGTTCTTGTGTAATTGGAAAAGGGATATTTGGAAGCCCATAGAGGTCTATGGTGAAAAAGGAAATATCTTCCGTTCAAAACTGGAAAGAAGCTTTCTGAGAAACTGCTCTGTGTTCTGTTAATTCATCTCACAGAGTTACATCTTTCTCTTCAAGAAGTCTTTCGCTAAGGCTGTTCTTGTGGAATTGGCAAAGGGATATTTGGAAGCCCATAGAGGGCTATGGTGAAAAAGGAAATATCTTCCGTTCAAAACTGGAAAGAAGCTTTCTGAGAAACTGCTCTGTGTTCTGTTAATTCATCTCACAGAGTTACATCTTTCCCTTCAAGAAGCCTTTCGCTAACACTGTTCTTGTGGAATTGGAAAAGGGATACTTCGAAGCCCATAGAGGGCTATGGTGAAAAAGGAAATATCTTCCGTTCAAAACTGGAAAGAAGCTTTCTGAGAAACTGCTCTGTGTTCTGTTAATTCATCTCACAGAGTTACATCTTTCCCTTCAAGAAGTCTTTCGCTAAGGCTATTCTTGTGGAATTGGTAATAGGATATTTGGAAGCCCATAGAGGGCTATGGTGAAAAAGGAAATATCTTCCGTTGAAAACTGGAAACAAGCCTTCTGAGGAACTGCTCTGTGTTCTGTTAATTCATCTCACAGAGTTACATCTTTCCCTTCAAGAAGCCTTTCGCTAAGGTTGTTCTTGTGGAATTGGCAAAGGGATATTTGGAAGCCATAGAGGGCTATGGTGAAAAAGGAAATATCTTCCGTTCAAAACTGGAAAGAAGCATTCTGAGAAACTGCTCTGTGTTCTGTTAATTCATCTCACAGAGTTACATCTTTCCCTTCAAGAAGCCTTTCGCTAAGGCTGTTCTTGTGGAATTGGCAAAGGGATATTTGGAAGCCGATAGAGGGCTATGGTGAAAAACGAAATATCTTCCGTTCAAAACTGGAAAGAAGCTTTCTGAGAAACTGCTCTGTGTTCTGTTAATTCATCTCACAGAGTTACATCTTTCCCTTCAAGAAGCCTTTCGCTAAGGCTGTTCTTGTGGAATTGGCAAAGGATTATTTGGAAGCCCATAGAGGGCTATGGTGAAAAAGGAAATATCTTCCGTTCAAAACTGGAAAGAAGCTTTCCGAGAAACTGCTCTGTGTTCTGTTAATTCATCTCACAGAGTTACATCTTTCCCTTCAAGAAGCCTTTCGCTAAGGCTGTTCTTGTGGAATTGGCAAAGGGATATTTGGAAGCCCTTAGAGGGCTATGGTGAAAAAGGAAATATCTTCCGTTCAAAACTGGAAAGAAGCTTTCTGAGAAACTGCTCTGTGTTCTGTTAATTCATCTCACAGAGGTACATCTTTCCCTTCAAGAAGCCATTCGCTAAGGTTGTTCTTGTGGAATTGGCAAAGGGATATTTGGTAACCCATTGAGGGCTATGGTGAAAAAGGAAATATCTTCCGTTCAAAACTGGAAAGAAGCTTTCTGAGAAACTGCTCTGTGTTCCGTTAATTCATATCACAGAGTTACATCTTTCCCTTCAAGAAGCCTTTCGCTCAGGCTGTTCTTGTGGAATTGGCAAAGGGATATTTGCAAGCCCATAGAGGGCTATGGTGAAAAAGGAAATAACTTCCGTTGAAAACTGGGAAAAAGCCTTCTGAGAAACTGCTCTGTGTTCTGTTAATTCATCTCACAGAGTTACATCTTTCCCTTCAAGAAGTCTTTCGCTAACGCTGTTCTTGTGGAATTGGTAAAGGGATATTTGGAGGCCCACAGAGGGCTATGGTGAAAAAGGAAATATCTTCCGTTGAAAACTGGAAACAAGCCTTCTGAGAAACTGCTCTGTGTTCTGTTAATTCATCTCACAGAGTTACATCTTTCCCTTCAAGAAGCCTTTCGCTAAGGCTGTTCTTGCGGAATTGACAAAGGGATATTTGGAAGCCCATAGAGTGCTATAGTGAAAAAGGAAATATCTTCCGTTCAAAACTGGAATGAAGCTTTCTGAGAAACTGCTCTGTGTTCTGTTAATTCATCTCACAGAGTTACAACTTTCCCTTCAAGAAGTCTTTCGCTAAGGCTGTTCTTGTGGAATTGGCAAAGGGATATTTGGAAGCCCATAGAAGGCTATGGTGAAAAAGGAAATATCTTCCGTTCAAAACTGGAAAGAAGCTTTCTGAGAAACTGCTCTGTGTTCTGTTAATTCATCTCACAGTGTTACATCTTTCCCTTCAAGAAGCGTTTCGCTAAGGCTGTTCTTGTATAATTGGCAAAGGGATATTTGGAAGTCCATAGAGGGCTATGGTGAAAAAGGAAATATCTTCCGTTCAAAACTGGAAAGAAGCTTTCTGAGAAACTGCTCTGTGTTCTGTTAATTAATCTCACAGAGTTACATCTTTCCCTTCAAGAAGCCTTTCGCTAAGGCTGTTCTTGTGTAATTGGAAAAGGGATATTTTTTAAGCCCATAGAGGTCTATGGTGAAAAAGGAAATATCTTCCGTTCAAAACTGGAAAGAAGCTTTCTGAGAAACTGCTCTGTGTTCTGTTAATTCATCTCACAGAGTTACATCTTTCCCTTCAAGAATTCTTTCGCTAAGGTTGTTCTTGTGGAATTGGCAAAGGGATATTTGGAGGCCCATAGAGGCCTTGGTGAAAAAGGAAATATCTTCCGTTCAAAACTGGAAAGAAGCTTTCTGAGAAACTGCTCTGTGTTCTGTTAATTCATCTCACAGAGTTACATCTTTCCCTTCAAGAAGTCTTTCGCTAAGGCTGTTCTTGTGAAATTGGTAAAGGGATATTTGGAAGCCCATAGAGGGCTATGGTGAAAAAGGAAATATCTTCCGTTGAAAACTGGAAACAAGCCTTCTGAGGAACTGCTCTGTGTTCTGTTAATTCATCTCACAGAGTTACATCTTTCCCTTCAAGAAGCATTTCGCTAAGGCTGTTCTTGTGGAATTGGCAAAGGGATATTTGGAAGCCCATAGAGGGCTATGGTGAAAAAGGAAATATCTTCCGTTCAAAACTGGAAAGAAGCTTTCTGAGAAACTGCTCTGTGTTCTGTTAATTCATCTCACAGAGTTACATCTTTCTCTTCAAGAAGCCTTTCGCTAAG
The DNA here is from genome assembly GCF_047675955.1 of Chlorocebus sabaeus. NCBI lineage: Eukaryota > Metazoa > Chordata > Mammalia > Primates > Cercopithecidae > Chlorocebus > Chlorocebus sabaeus. The sequence goes on from NW_027327517.1 coordinate 393,713, forward strand.
GCTGTTCTTGAGGAATTGGCAAAGGGATATTTGGAAGCCAATAGAGTGCTATGTTGAAAAAGGAAATATCATCCGTTCAAAACTGGAAAGAAGCTTTCTGAGAAACTGCTCGGTGTTCTGTAAATTCATCTCACAGAGTTACATCTTTCCCTTCAAGAAGCCTTTCGCTAAGGCTGTTCTTGTGGAATTGGCAAAGGGATATTTGGAAGCCCATAGAGTGCTATGGTGAAAAAGGAAATATCTTCCGATCCAAACTGAAAAGAAGCTTTCTGAGAAACTGCTCTGTGTTCTGTTAATTCATCTCACAGAGTTACATCATTCCCTTCAAGAAGCCTTTCGCTAAGGCTGTTCTTGTGAAATTGGAAAAGGGATATTTAGAAGCCCATAGAGGGCTGTGGTGAAAAAGGAAATATCTTCCGTTCAAAACTGGAAAGAAGCTTTCTGAGAAACTGCTGTGTGTTCTGTTAATTCATCTCACAGAGTTACATCTTTCCCTTCAAGAAGCCTTTCGCTAAGGCTGTTCTTGTGGAATTGACAAAGGGATATTTGGAAACCCATAGAGGGCTATGGTGAAAAAGGAAATATCTTCCGTTCAAAACTGGAAAGAAGCTTTCTGAGAAACTGCTCTGTGTTCTGTTAATTCATCTAACAGAGTTACATCTTTCCCTTCAAGAAGCCTTTCGCTAAGGCTGTTCTTGTGGAATTGGCAAAGGGATATTTGGAAGCCCATAGAGGGTTATGGTGAAAAAGGAAATATCTTCCGTTTAACACTGGAAAGAAGATTTCTGAGAAACTGTTCTGTGTTCTGTTAATTCATCCCACAGAGTTACATCTTTCCCTTCATGACGCCTTTCGCTAAGGCTGTTCTTGTGGAATTGGCAAAGGGATATTTGGAAGCCCATAGAGGGCTATGGTGAAGAAGGAAATATCTTCCGTTCAAAACTGGAAAGAAGCTATCTGAGAAACTGCTCTGTGTTCTATTAATTCATCTCACAGAGTTCCATGTTTCCCTTCAAGAAGGTTTTCGCTAAGGCTGTTCTTGTGCAATTGCCAAAGGGATATTTGGAAGCCCAAAGAAGACTATGGTGAAAAAGGAAATATCTACCGTTCAAAAGTGGAAAGAAGCTTTCTGAAAAACTGCTCTGTGTTCTGTTAATTCATCTCACAGAGTTACATCTGTCCCTTCAAGAAGCCTTTCGCTAAGGCTGTTCTTGTGGAATTGGCAAAGGGATATTTGGAAGCAGATAGAGGGCTATGGTGAAAAAGGAAATATCTTCCGTTCAAAACTGGAAAGAAGCTTTCTGAGAAACTGCTCTGTGTTCTGTTAATTCATCTCACAGAGTTACATCTTTCCCTTCAAGAAGCCTTTCGCTAAGGCTGTTCTTGTGGAATTGGCAAAGGATTATTTGGAAGCCCATAGAGGGCTATGGTGAAAAAGGAAATATCTTCCGTTCAAAACTGGAAAGAAGCTTTCCGAGAAACTGCTCTGTGTTCTGTTAATTCATCTCACAGAGTTACATCTTTCCCTTCAAGAAGCCTTTCGCTAAGGCTGTTCTTGTGGAATTGGCAAAGGGATATTTGGAAGCCCTTAGAGGGCTATGGTGAAAAAGGAAATATCTTCCGTTCAAAACTGGAAAGAAGCTTTCTGAGAAACTGCTCTGTGTTCTGTTAATTCATCTCACAGAGGTACATCTTTCCCTTCAAGAAGCCATTCGCTAAGGTTGTTCTTGTGGAATTGGCAAAGGGATATTTGGTAACCCATTGAGGGCTATGGTGAAAAAGGAAATATCTTCCGTTCAAAACTGGAAAGAAGCTTTCTGAGAAACTGCTCTGTGTTCCGTTAATTCATCTCACAGAGTTACATCTTTCCCTTCAAGAAGCCTTTCGCTCAGGCTGTTCTTGTGGAATTGGCAAAGGGATATTTGCAAGCCCATAGAGGGCTATGGTGAAAAAGGAAATAACTTCCGTTGAAAACTGGGAAAAAGCCTTCTGAGAAACTGCTCTGTGTTCTGTTAATTCATCTCACAGAGTTACATCTTTCCCTTCAAGAAGTCTTTCGCTAACGCTGTTCTTGTGGAATTGGTAAAGGGATATTTGGAGGCCCACAGAGGGCTATGGTGAAAAAGGAAATATCTTCCGTTGAAAACTGGAAACAAGCCTTCTGAGAAACTGCTCTGTGTTCTGTTAATTCATCTCACAGAGTTACATCTTTCCCTTCAAGAAGCCTTTCGCTAAGGCTGTTCTTGCGGAATTGACAAAGGGATATTTGGAAGCCCATAGAGTGCTATAGTGAAAAAGGAAATATCTTCCGTTCAAAACTGGAATGAAGCTTTCTGAGAAACTGCTCTGTGTTCTGTTAATTCATCTCACAGAGTTACAACTTTCCCTTCAAGAAGTCTTTCGCTAAGGCTGTTCTTGTGGAATTGGCAAAGGGATATTTGGAAGCCCATAGAAGGCTATGGTGAAAAAGGAAATATCTTCCGTTCAAAACTGGAAAGAAGCTTTCTGAGAAACTGCTCTGTGTTCTGTTAATTCATCTCACAGTGTTACATCTTTCCCTTCAAGAAGCGTTTCGCTAAGGCTGTTCTTGTATAATTGGCAAAGGGATATTAGGAAGTCCATAGAGGGCTATGGTGAAAAAGGAAATATCTTCCGTTCAAAACTGGAAAGAAGCTTTCTGAGAAACTGCTCTGTGTTCTGTTAATTAATCTCACAGAGTTACATCTTTCCCTTCAAGAAGCCTTTCGCTAAGGCTGTTCTTGTGTAATTGGAAAAGGGATATTTTTTAAGCCCATAGAGGTCTATGGTGAAAAAGGAAATATCTTCCGTTCAAAACTGGAAAGAAGCTTTCTGAGAAACTGCTCTGTGTTCTGTTAATTCATCTCACAGAGTTACATCTTTCCCTTCAAGAATTCTTTCGCTAAGGTTGTTCTTGTGGAATTGGCAAAGGGATATTTGGAGGCCCATAGAGGCCTTGGTGAAAAAGGAAATATCTTCCGTTCAAAACTGGAAAGAAGCTTTCTGAGAAACTGCTCTGTGTTCTGTTAATTCATCTCACAGAGTTACATCTTTCCCTTCAAGAAGTCTTTCGCTAAGGCTGTTCTTGTGAAATTGGTAAAGGGATATTTGGAAGCCCATAGAGGGCTATGGTGAAAAAGGAAATATCTTCCGTTGAAAACTGGAAACAAGCCTTCTGAGGAACTGCTCTGTGTTCTGTTAATTCATCTCACAGAGTTACATCTTTCCCTTCAAGAAGCATTTCGCTAAGGCTGTTCTTGTGGAATTGGCAAAGGGATATTTGGAAGCCCATAGAGGGCTATGGTGAAAAAGGAAATAACTTCCGTTCAAAACTGGAAAGAAGCTTTCTGAGAAACTGCTCTGTGTTCTGTTAATTCATCTCACAGAGTTACATCTTTCTCTTCAAGAAGCCTTTCGCTAAGGCTGTTCTTGAGGAATTGGCAAAGGGATATTTGGAAGCCAATAGAGTGCTATGTTGAAAAAGGAAATATCATCCGTTCAAAACTGGAAAGAAGCTTTCTGAGAAACTGCTCGGTGTTCTGTAAATTCATCTCACAGAGTTACATCTTTCCCTTCAAGAAGCCTTTCGCTAAGGCTGTTCTTGTGGAATTGGCAAAGGGATATTTGGAAGCCCATAGAGTGCTATGGTGAAAAAGGAAATATCTTCCGATCCAAACTGAAAAGAAGCTTTCTGAGAAACTGCTCTGTGTTCTGTTAATTCATCTCACAGAGTTACATCATTCCCTTCAAGAAGCCTTTCGCTAAGGCTGTTCTTGTGAAATTGGAAAAGGGATATTTAGAAGCCCATAGAGGGCTGTGGTGAAAAAGGAAATATCTTCCGTTCAAAACTGGAAAGAAGCTTTCTGAGAAACTGCTGTGTGTTCTGTTAATTCATCTCACAGAGTTACATCTTTCCCTTCAAGAAGCCTTTCGCTAAGGCTGTTCTTGTGGAATTGACAAAGGGATATTTGGAAACCCATAGAGGGCTATGGTGAAAAAGGAAATATCTTCCGTTCAAAACTGGAAAGAAGCTTTCTGAGAAACTGCTCTGTGTTCTGTTAATTCATCTAACAGAGTTACATCTTTCCCTTCAAGAAGCCTTTCGCTAAGGCTGTTCTTGTGGAATTGGCAAAGGGATATTTGGAAGCCCATAGAGGGTTATGGTGAAAAAGGAAATATCTTCCGTTTAACACTGGAAAGAAGATTTCTGAGAAACTGTTCTGTGTTCTGTTAATTCATCCCACAGAGTTACATCTTTCCCTTCATGACGCCTTTCGCTAAGGCTGTTCTTGTGGAATTGGCAAAGGGATATTTGGAAGCCCATAGAGGGCTATGGTGAAGAAGGAAATATCTTCCGTTCAAAACTGGAAAGAAGCTATCTGAGAAACTGCTCTGTGTTCTATTAATTCATCTCACAGAGTTCCATGTTTCCCTTCAAGAAGGTTTTCGCTAAGGCTGTTCTTGTGCAATTGCCAAAGGGATATTTGGAAGCCCAAAGAAGACTATGGTGAAAAAGGAAATATCTACCGTTCAAAAGTGGAAAGAAGCTTTCTGAAAAACTGCTCTGTGTTCTGTTAATTCATCTCACAGAGTTACATCTGTCCCTTCAAGAAGCCTTTCGCTAAGGCTGTTCTTGTGGAATTGGCAAAGGGATATTTGGAAGCAGATAGAGGGCTATGGTGAAAAAGGAAATATCTTCCGTTCAAAACTGGAAAGAAGCTTTCTGAGAAACTGCTCTGTGTTCTGTTAATTCATCTCACAGAGTTACATCTTTCCCTTCAAGAAGCCTTTCGCTAAGGCTGTTCTTGTGGAATTGGCAAAGGATTATTTGGAAGCCCATAGAGGGCTATGGTGAAAAAGGAAATATCTTCCGTTCAAAACTGGAAAGAAGCTTTCCGAGAAACTGCTCTGTGTTCTGTTAATTCATCTCACAGAGTTACATCTTTCCCTTCAAGAAGCCTTTCGCTAAGGCTGTTCTTGTGGAATTGGCAAAGGGATATTTGGAAGCCCTTAGAGGGCTATGGTGAAAAAGGAAATATCTTCCGTTCAAAACTGGAAAGAAGCTTTCTGAGAAACTGCTCTGTGTTCTGTTAATTCATCTCACAGAGGTACATCTTTCCCTTCAAGAAGCCTTTCGCTAAGGTTGTTCTTGTGGAATTGGCAAAGGGATATTTGGTAACCCATTGAGGGCTATGGTGAAAAAGGAAATATCTTCCGTTCAAAACTGGAAAGAAGCTTTCTGAGAAACTGCTCTGTGTTCTGTTAATTAATCTCACAAAGTTACATCTTTCCCTTCAAGAAGCCTTTCGCTCAGGCTGTTCTTGTGGAATTGGCAAAGGGATATTTGCAAGCCCATAGAGGGCTATGGTGAAAAAGGAAATAACTTCCGTTGAAAACTGGGAAAAAGCCTTCTGAGAAACTTCTCTGTGTTCTGTTAATTCATCTCACAGAGTTACATCTTTCCCTTGAAGAAGCCTTTCGCTAAGGCTGTTCTTGTGGAATTGGCAAAGGGATATTTGGAAGCCCATAGAGGGCTATGGTGAAAAAGGAAATATCTTCCTTTCAAAACTGGAAAGAAGCTTTCTGAGAAACTGCTCTGTGCTCTGTTAATTCATCTCACAGAGTTACATCTTTCCCTTCAAGAAGTCTTTCGCTAAGGCTGTTCTTGTGGAATTGGCAAAGGGATATTTGGAAGCCCATAGAGGGCTATGGTGAAAAAGGAAATATCTTCCGTTCAAAACTGGAAAGAAGCTTTCTGAGAAACTGCTCTGTGTTCTGTTAATTCATCTCACAGAGTTACATCCTTCCCTTCAAGAAGCCTTTCGCTAACACTGTTCTTGTGGAATTGGCAAAGGGATACTTCGAAGCCCATAGAGGGCTATGGTGAAAAAGGAAATATCATCCGTTCCAAACTGGAAAGAAGAATTCTGAGAAACTGCTCTGTGTTCTGTTAATTCATCTCACAGAGTTACATCTTTCCCTTCAAGAAGTCTTTCGCTAAGGCTATTCTTGTGGAATTGGTAATAGGATATTTGGAAGCCCATAGAGGGCTATGGTGAAAAAGGAAATATCTTCCGTTGAAAACTGGAAACAAGCCTTCTGAGGAACTGCTCTGTGTTCTGTTAATTCATCTCACAGAGTTACATCTTTCCCTTCAAGAAGCCTTTCGCTAAGGCTGTTCTTGTGGAATTGGCAAAGGGATATTTGGATGCCCATAGAGGGCTATGGTGAAAAAGGAAATATCTTCCGTTCAAAACTGGAAAGAAGCTTTCTGAGAAACTGCTCTGTGTTCTGTTAATTCATCTCACAGAGTTACATCTTTCCCTTCAAGAAGCCTTTCGCTAAGGCTGTTCTTGTCGAATTGGCAAAGGGATATTTGGAAGCCCATAGAGGGCTATGGTGAAAAAGGAAATATCTTCCGTTCAAAACTGGAAAGAAGCTTTCTGAGAAACTGCTCTGTGTTCTGTTAATTCATCTCACAGAGTTACCTCTTTCCCTTCAAGAAGCCTTTCGCTAAGGCTGTTCTTGTGGAATTGGAAAAGGGATATTTGGAAGCCCATAGAGGGCTATGGTGAAAAAGGAAATATCTTCCGTTCAAAACTGGAAAGAAGCTTTCTGAGAAACTGCTCTATGTTCTGCTAATTCACCCCACAGAGTTACATCTTTCCCTTCCAGAAGCCTTTCGCTAAGGCTGTTCTTGTGGAATTGGAAAAGGGATATTTGGAAGCCCATAGAGGGCTATGTTGAAAAAGGAAATATCTTCCGTTCAAAACTGGAAAGAAGCTTTCTGAGAAACTGCTCTGTGTTCTGTTAATTCATCTCACAGAGTTACGTCTTTCCCTTCATGAAGCCTTTCGCTAAGGCTGTTCTTGTGGAATTGGCAAAGGGATATTTGGAAACCCATAGAGGGCTATGGTGAAAAAGGAAATATCTTCCGTTCAAAACTCGAAAGAAGCTTTCTGAGAAAGTGCTCCGTGTTCTGTTAATTCATCACACAGAGTTACATCTTTCCCTTCAAGAAGCCTTTCGCTAAGGCTGTTCTTGTGGAATTGGCAAAGGGATATTTGGAAGACCCTAGAGGGCTATGGTGAAAAAGGAATTATCTTCCGTTCAAAACTGGAAAGAAGCTTTCTGAGAAACTGCTCTGTGTTCTGTTAATTCATCTCACAGAGTTACATCTTTCCCTTCAAGAAGACTTTCGCTAAGGCTGTGCTTGTGGAATTGGCAAAGGGATATTTGGAAGCCCATAGAGGGCTATGGTGAAAAAGGAAATATCTTCCGTTGAAAACTGGAAAGAAGCTTTCTGAGAAACTGCTCTGTGTTCTGTTAATTCGTCTCACAGAGTTACATCTTTCCCTTCAAGAAGTCTTTCGCTAAGGCTGTTCTTGTGGAATTGGCAAAGGGATACTTCGAAGCCCATAGAGGGCTATGGTGAAAAAGGAAATATCATCCGTTCAAAACTGGAAAGAAGCTTTCTGAGAAACTGCTCTGTGTTCTGTTAATTCATCTCACAGAGTTACATCTTTCCCTTCAAGAAGCCTTTCGCTAAGGCTGTTCTTGTGGAATTGGCAAAGGGATATTTGGAAGCCCATAGAGGGTTATGGTGAAAAAGGAAATATCTTCCGTTCAAAACTGGAAAGAAGCTTTCTGAAAAACTGCCCTGTGTTCTATTAATTCATCTCACAGAGTTCCATGTTTCCCTTCAAGAAGCCTTTCGCTAAGGCTGTTCTTGTGCAATTGCCAAAGGGATATTTGAAGCCCAAAGAAGACTATGGTGAAAAAGGAAATATCTACCGTTCAAAACTGGAAAGAATCTTTCTGAGAAACTGCTCTGTGTTCTGTTAATTCATCTCACAGAGTTACAACTTTCCCTTCAAGAAGCCTTTCGCTAAGGCTGTTCTTGTGGAATTGGAAAAGGGATATTTAGAAGCCCATAGAGGGCTCTGGTGAAAAAGGAAATATCTTCCGTTCAAAACTGGAAAGAAGCTTTCTGAGAAACTGCTCTGTGTTCTGTTAATTCATCTCACAGAGTTACATCTTTCCCTTCAAGAAGCCTTTCGCTAAGGCTGTTCTTGTGGAATTGACAAAGGGATATTTGGAAACCCATAGAGGGCTATGGTGAAAAAGGAAATATCTTCCGTTTAAAACTGGAAAGAAGCTTTCTGAGAAACTGCTCTGTGTTCTGTTAATTCATCTCACAGAGTTACATCTTTCCCTTCAAGAAGCCTTTCGCTAAGGCTGTTCTTGTGGAATTGGCAAAGGGATATTTAGAAGCCCATAGAAGGTTACGGTGAAAAAGGAAATATCTTCCGTTTAACACTGGAAAGAAGATTTCTGAGAAACTGTTCTGTGTTCTGTTAATTCATCCCACAGAGTTACATCTTTCCCTTCATGACGCCTTTCGCTAAGGCTGTTCTTGTGTAATTGGAAAAGGGATATTTTTTAAGCCCATAGAGGGCTATGGTGAAAAAGGAAATATCTTCCGTTCAAAACTGGAAAGAAGCTTTCTGAGAAACTGCTCTGTGTTCTGTTAATTCATCTCACAGAGTTACATCTTTCCCTTCAAGAATTCTTTCGCTAAGGTTGTTCTTGTGGAATTGGCAAAGGGATATTTGGAGGCCCATAGAGGCCTTGGTGAAAAAGGAAATATCTTCCGTTAAAAACTGGAAAGAAGCTTTCTGAGAAACTGCTCTGTGTTCTGTTAATTCATCTCACAGAGTTACATCTTTCTCTTCAAGAAGTCTTTCGCTAAGGCTGTTCTTGTGGAATTGGCAAAGGGATATTTGGAAGCCCATAGAGGGCTATGGTGAAAAAGGAAATATCTTCCGTTCAAAACTGGAAAGAAACTTTCTGAGAAACTGCTCTGTGTTCTGTTAATTCATCTGACAGAGTTACATCTTTCCCTTCAAGAAGCCTTTCGCTAACACTGTTCTTGTGGAATTGGCAAAGGGATACTTCGAAGCCCATAGAGTGCGATGGTGAAAAAGGAAATATCATCCGATCAAAACTGGAAAGAAGCTTTCTGAGAAACTGCTCTGTGTTCTGTTAATTCATCTCACAGAGTTACATCTTTCCCTTCAAGAAGTCTTTTGCTAAGGCTGTTCTTGTGAAATTGGTAAAGGGATATTTGGAAGCCCATAGAGGGCTATGGTGAAAAAGGAAATATCTTCCGTTGAAAACTGGAAACAAGCCTTCTGAGGAACTGCTCTGTGTTCTGTTAATTCATCTCACAGAGTTACATCTTTCCCTTCAAGAAGCATTTCGCTAAGGCTGTTCTTGTGGAATTGGCAAAGGGATATTTGGAAGCCCATAGAGGGCTATGGTGAAAAAGGAAATATCTTCCGTTCAAAACTGGAAAGAAGCTTTCTGAGAAACTGCTCTGTGTTCTGTTAATTCATCTCACAGAATTACATCTTTCCCTTCAAGAAGCCTTTCGCTAAGGCTGTTCTTGTGGAATTGGCAAAGGGATATTTGGAAGCCCATAGAGGGCTATGGTGAAAAAGGAAATATCTTCCGTTCAGAACTGTAAAGAAGCTTTCTGAGAAACTGCTCTGTGTTCTGTTAATTCATCTCACAGAGTTACATCTTTCTCTTCAAGAAGCCTTTCGCTAAGGCTGTTCTTGAGGAAATGGCAAAGGGATATTTGGAAGCCAATAGAGTGCTATGGTGAAAAAGGAAATATCTTCCGTTCAAAACTGGAAAGAAGCTTTCTGAGAAACTGCTCGGTGTTCTGTAAATTCATCTCACAGAGTTACATCTTTCCCTTCAAGAATCCTTTCGCTAAGGCTGTTCTTGTGGAATTGGCAAAGGGATATTTGGAAGCCCATAGAGTGCTATGGTGAAAAAGGAAATATCTTCCGTTTAACACTGGAAAGAAGATTTCTGAGAAACTGTTCTGTGTTCTGTTAATTCATCCCACAGAGTTACATCTTTCCCTTCATGACGCCTTTCGCTAAGGCTGTTCTTGTGGAATTGGCAAAGGGATATTTGGAAGCCCATAGAGTGCTATGGTGAAAAAGGAAATATCTTCCGTTCCAAACTGAAAAGAAGCTTTCTGAGAAACTGCTCTGTGTTCTGTTAATTCATCTCACAGAGTTACATCTTTCCCTTCAAGAAGCCTTTCGCTAAGGCTGTTCTTGTGGAATTGGAAAAGGGATATTTAGAAGCCCATAGAGGGCTGTGGTGAAAAAGGAAATATCTTCCGTTCAAAACTGGAAAGAAGCTTTCTGAGAAACTGCTCTGTGTTCTGTTAATTCATCTCACAGAGTTACATCTTTCCCTTCAAGAAGCCTTTCGCTAAGGCTGTTCTTGTGCAATTGCCAAAGGGATATTTGGAAGCCCAAAGAAGACTTTGGTGAAAAACGAAATATCTACCGTTCAAAACTGGAAAGAAGCTTTCTGAGAAACTGCTCTGTGTTCTGTTAATTCATCTCACAGAGTTACATCTTTCCCTTCAAGAAGCCTTTCGCTAAGGCTGTTCTTGTGGAATTGGCAAACGGATACTTCGAAGCCCATAGAGGACTATGGTGAAAAAGGAAATATCATCCGTTCAAAACTGGAAAGAAGCTATCTGAGAAACTGCTCTGTGTTCTGTTAATTCATCTCACAGAGTTACATCTTTCCCTTCAAGAAGTCTTTCGCTAAGGCTGTTCTTGTGGAATTGGCAAAGGGATATTTGGAAGCCCATAGAGGGCTATGGTGAAAAAGGAAATATCTTCAGTTCAAAACTGGAAAGAAGCTTTCTGAGAAACTGCTCTGTGTTCTGTTAATTCATCTCACAGAGTTACATCTTTCCCTTCAAGAAGCCTTTCGCTAAGGCTGTTCTTGTGGAATTGGCAAACGGATACTTCGAAGCCCATAGAGGACTATGGTGAAAAAGGAAATATCATCCGTTCAAAACTGGAAAGAAGCTTTCTGAGAAACTGCTCTGTGTTCTGTTAATTCATCTCACAGAGTTACATCTTTCCCTTCAAGAAGTCTTTCGCTAAGGCTGTTCTTGTGGAATTGGTAAAGGGATATTTGGAGGCCCACAGAGGGCTATGGTGAAAAAGGAAATATCTTCCGTTGAAAACTGGAAACAAGCCTTCTGAGAAACTGCTCTGTGTTCTGTTAATTCATCTCACAGAGTTACATCTTTCCCTTCAAGAAGCCTTTCGCTAAGGCTGTTCTTGTGGAATTGACAAAGGGATATTTGGAAGCCCATAGAGGGCTATGGTGAAAAAGGAAATATCTTCCGTTCAAAACTGCAAAGAAGCTTTCTGAGAAACTGCTCTGTGTTCTGTTAATTCATCTCACAGAGTTACATCTTTCCCTTCAAGAAGTCTTTCGCTAAGGCTGTTCTTGTGGAATTGGCAAAGGGATATTTGGAAGCCCATAGAGGGCTATGGTGAAAAAGGAAATATCTTCAGTTCAAAACTGGAAAGAAGCTTTCTGAGAAACTGCTCTGTGTTCTGTTAATTAATCTCACAGAGTTACATCTTTCCCTTCAAGAAGCCTTTCGCTAAGGCTGTTCTTGTGTAATTGGAAAAGGGATATTTGGAAGCCCATAGAGGTCTATGGTGAAAAAGGAAATATCTTCCGTTCATAACTGGAAAGAAGCTTTCTGAGAAACTGCTCTGTGTTCTGTTAATTCATCTCACAGAGTTACATCTTTCCCTTCAAGAAGTCTTTCGCTAAGGCTGTTCTTGTGTAATTGGCAAAGGGATATTTGGAAGCCCATAGAGGGCTATGGTGAAAAAGGAAATATCTTCCGTTCAAAACTGGAAAGAAGCTTTCTGAGAAACTGCTCTGTGTTCTGTTAATTCATCTCACAGAGTTACATCTTTCCCTTCAAGAAGCCTTTCGCTAACACTGTTCTTGTGGAATTGGCAAAGGGATACTTCGAACCCCATAGAGGGCTATGGTGAAAAAGGAAATATCATCCGTTCAAAACTGGAAAGAAGCTTTCTGAGAAACTGCTCTGTGTTCTGTTAATTCATCTCACAGAGTTACAACTTTCCCTTGAAGAAGTCTTTCGCTAAGGCTATTCTTGTGGAATTGGTAATAGGATATTTGGAAGCCCATAGAGGGCTAAGGTGAAAAAGGAAATATCTTCCGTTGAAAACTGGAAACAAGCCTTCTGAGGAACTGCTCTGTGTTCTGTTAATTCATCTCACAGAGTTACATCTTTCCCTTCAAGAAGCCTTTCGCTAAGGTTGTTCTTGTGGAATTGGCAAAGGGATATTTGGAAGCCCATAGAGGGCTATGGTGAAAAAGGAAATATCTTCCGTTCAAAACTGGAAAGAAGCTTTCTGAGAAACTGCTCTGTGTTCTGTTAATTCATCTCACAGAGTTACATCTTTCCCTTCAAGAAGCCTTTCGCTAATTCTGTTCTTGTGGAATTCGCAAAGGGATATTTGGAAGCCCATAGAGGGCTATGGTGAAAAAGGAAATATCTTCCGTTCAAAACTGGAAAGAAGCTTTCTGAGAAACTGCTCTGTGTTCTGTTAATTCATCTCACAGAGTTACATCTTTCCCTTCAAGAAGCCTTTCGCTAAGGCTGTTCTTGTGGAATTGGCAAAGGGATATTTGGAAGCCCATAGAGGGCTATGGTGAAAAAGGAAATATCTTCCGTTCAAAACTGGAAAGAAGCTTTCCGAGAAACTGCTCTGTGTTCTGTTAATTCATCTCACAGAGTTACATCTTTCCCTTCAAGAAGCCTTTCGCTAAGGCTGTTCTTGTGGAATTGGCAAAGGGATATTTGGAAGCCCTTAGAGGGCTATGGTGAAAAAGGAAATATCTTCCGTTCAAAACTGGAAAGAAGCTTTCTGAGAAACTGCTCTGTGTTCTGTTAATTCATCTCACAGAGGTACATCTTTCCCTTCAAGAAGCCTTTCGCTAAGGTTGTTCTTGTGGAATTGGCAAAGGGATATTTGGAAACCCATTGAGGGCTATGGTGAAAAAGGAAATATCTTCCGTTCAAAACTGGAAAGAAGCTTTCTGAGAAACTGCTCTGTGTTCTGTTAATTAATCTCACAGAGTTACATCTTTCCCTTCAAGAAGCCTTTCGCTCAGGCTGTTCTTGTGGAATTGGCAAAGGGATATTTGCAAGCCCATAGAGGGCTATGGTGAAAAAGGAAATAACTTCCGTTGAAAACTGGGAAAAAGCCTTCTGAGAAACTGCTCTGTGTTCTGTTAATTCATCTCACAGAGTTACATCTTTCCCTTGAAGAAGCCTTTCGCTAAGGCTGTTCTTGTGGAATTGGCAAAGGGATATTTGGAAGCCCATAGAGGGCTATGCTGAAAAAGGAAATATCTTCCGTTCAAAACTGGAAAGAAGCTTTCTGAGAAACTGCTCTGTGCTCTGTTAATTCATCTCACAGAGTTACATTTTCCCTTCAAGAAGTCTTTCGCTAAGGCTCTTCTTGTGGAATTGGCAAAGGGATATTTGGAAGCCCATAGAGGGCTATGGTGAAAAAGGAAATATCTTCCGTTCAAAACTGGAAAGAAGCTTTCTGAGAAACTGCTCTGTGTTCTGTTAATTCATCTCACAGAGTTACATCTTTCCCTTCAAGAAGCCTTTCGCTAACACTGTTCTTGTGGAATTGGCAAAGGGATACTTCGAAGCCCATAGAGGGCTATGGTGAAAAAGGAAATATCATCCGTTCCAAACTGGAAAGAAGCCTTCTGAGAAACTGCTCTGTGTTCTGTTAATTCATCTCACAGAGTTACATCTTTCCCTTCAAGAAGTCTTTCGCTAAGGCTATTCTTGTGGAATTGGTAATAGGATATTTGGAAGCCCATAGAGGGCTATGGTGAAAAAGGAAATACCTTCCGTTGAAAACTGGAAACAAGCCTTCTGAGGAACTGCTCTGTGTTCTGTTAATTCATCTCACAGAGTTACATCTTTCCCTTCAAGAAGCCTTTCGCTAAGGCTGTTCTTGTGGAATTGGCAAAGGGATATTTGGAAGCCCATAGAGGGCTATGGTGAAAAAGGAAATATCTTCCGTTCAAAACTGGAAAGAAGCTTTCTGAGAAACTGCTCTGTGTTCTGTTAATTCATCTCACAGAGTTACATCTTTCCCTTCAAGAAGCCTTTCGCTAAGGCTGTTCTTGTGGAATTGGCAAAGGGATATTTGGAAGCCCATAGAAGGTTATGGTGAAAAAGGAAATATCTTTCGTTTAACACTAGAAAGAAGATTTCTGAGAAACTGTTCTGTGTTCTGTTAATTCATCCCACAGAGTTACATCTTTCCCTTCATGACGCCTTTCGCTAAGGCTGTTCTTGTGTAATTGGAAAAGGGATATTTTTTAAGCCCATAGAGGGCTATGGTGAAAAAGGAAATATCTTCCGTTCAAAATTGGAAAGAAGCTTTCTGAGAAACTGCTCTGTGTTCTGTTAATTCATCTCACAGAGTTACATCTTTCCCTTCAAGAATTCTTTCGCTAAGGTTGTTCTTGTGGAATTGGCAAAGGGATATTTGGAGGCCCATAGAGGCCTTGGTGAAAAAGGACATATCTTCCGTTCAAAACTGGAAAGAAGCTTTCTGAGAAACTGCTCTGTGTTCTGTTAATTCATCTCACAGAGTTACATCTTTCTCTTCAAGAAGTCTTTCGCTAAGGCTGTTCTTGTGGAATTGGCAAAGGGATATTTGGAAGCCCATAGAGGGCTATGGTGAAAAAGGAAATATCTTCCGTTCAAAACTGGAAAGAAGCTTTCTGAGAAACTGCTCTGTGTTCTGTTAATTCATCTGACAGAGTTACATCTTTCCCTTCAAGAAGCCTTTCGCTAACACTTTTCTTGTGGAATTGGCAAAGGGATACTTCGAAGCCCATAGAGTGCTATGGTGAAAAAGGAAATATCATCCGATCAAAACTGGAAAGAAGCTTTCTGAGAAACTGCTCTGTGTTCTGTTAATTCATCTCACAGAGTTACATCTTTCCCTTCAAGAAGTCTTTCGCTAAGGCTGTTCTTGTGAAATTGGTAAAGGGATATTTGGAAGCCCATAGAGGGCTATGGTGAAAAAGGAAATATCTTCCGTTCAAAACTGGAAAGAAGCTTTCTGAGAAACTGCTCGGTGTTCTGTAAATTCATCTCACAGAGTTACATCTTTCCCTTCAAGAATCCTTTCGCTAAGGCTGTTCTTGTGGAATTGGCAAAGGGATATTTGGAAGCCCATAGAGTGCTATGGTGAAAAAGGAAATATCTTCCGTTTAACACTGGAAAGAAGATTTCTGAGAAACTGTTCTGTGTTCTGTTAATTCATCCCACAGAGTTACATCTTTCCCTTCATGACGCCTTTCGCTAAGGCTGTTCTTGTGGAATTGGCAAAGGGATATTTGGAAGCCCATAGAGTGCTATGGTGAAAAAGGAAATATCTTCCGTTCCAAACTGAAAAGAAGCTTTCTGAGAAACTGCTCTGTGTTCTGTTAATTCATCTCACAGAGTTACATCTTTCCCTTCAAGAAGCCTTTCGCTAAGGCTGTTCTTGTGGAATTGGAAAAGGGATATTTAGAAGCCCATAGAGGGCTGTGGTGAAAAAGGAAATATCTTCCGTTCAAAACTGGAAAGAAGCTTTCTGAGAAACTGCTCTGTGTTCTGTTAATTCATCTCACAGAGTTACATCTTTCCCTTCAAGAAGCCTTTCGCTAAGGCTGTTCTTGTGCAATTGCCAAAGGGATATTTGGAAGCCCAAAGAAGACTTTGGTGAAAAACGAAATATCTACCGTTCAAAACTGGAAAGAAGCTTTCTGAGAAACTGCTCTGTGTTCTGTTAATTCATCTCACAGAGTTACATCTTTCCCTTCAAGAAGCCTTTCGCTAAGGCTGTTCTTGTGGAATTGGCAAACGGATACTTCGAAGCCCATAGAGGACTATGGTGAAAAAGGAAATATCATCCGTTCAAAACTGGAAAGAAGCTATCTGAGAAACTGCTCTGTGTTCTGTTAATTCATCTCACAGAGTTACATCTTTCCCTTCAAGAAGTCTTTCGCTAAGGCTGTTCTTGTGGAATTGGCAAAGGGATATTTGGAAGCCCATAGAGGGCTATGGTGAAAAAGGAAATATCTTCAGTTCAAAACTGGAAAGAAGCTTTCTGAGAAACTGCTCTGTGTTCTGTTAATTCATCTCACAGAGTTACATCTTTCCCTTCAAGAAGCCTTTCGCTAAGGCTGTTCTTGTGGAATTGGCAAACGGATACTTCGAAGCCCATAGAGGACTATGGTGAAAAAGGAAATATCATCCGTTCAAAACTGGAAAGAAGCTTTCTGAGAAACTGCTCTGTGTTCTGTTAATTCATCTCACAGAGTTACATCTTTCCCTTCAAGAAGTCTTTCGCTAAGGCTGTTCTTGTGGAATTGGTAAAGGGATATTTGGAGGCCCACAGAGGGCTATGGTGAAAAAGGAAATATCTTCCGTTGAAAACTGGAAACAAGCCTTCTGAGAAACTGCTCTGTGTTCTGTTAATTCATCTCACAGAGTTACATCTTTCCCTTCAAGAAGCCTTTCGCTAAGGCTGTTCTTGTGGAATTGACAAAGGGATATTTGGAAGCCCATAGAGGGCTATGGTGAAAAAGGAAATATCTTCCGTTCAAAACTGCAAAGAAGCTTTCTGAGAAACTGCTCTGTGTTCTGTTAATTCATCTCACAGAGTTACATCTTTCCCTTCAAGAAGTCTTTCGCTAAGGCTGTTCTTGTGGAATTGGCAAAGGGATATTTGGAAGCCCATAGAGGGCTATGGTGAAAAAGGAAATATCTTCAGTTCAAAACTGGAAAGAAGCTTTCTGAGAAACTGCTCTGTGTTCTGTTAATTAATCTCACAGAGTTACATCTTTCCCTTCAAGAAGCCTTTCGCTAAGGCTGTTCTTGTGTAATTGGAAAAGGGATATTTGGAAGCCCATAGAGGTCTATGGTGAAAAAGGAAATATCTTCCGTTCATAACTGGAAAGAAGCTTTCTGAGAAACTGCTCTGTGTTCTGTTAATTCATCTCACAGAGTTACATCTTTCCCTTCAAGAAGTCTTTCGCTAAGGCTGTTCTTGTGTAATTGGCAAAGGGATATTTGGAAGCCCATAGAGGGCTATGGTGAAAAAGGAAATATCTTCCGTTCAAAACTGGAAAGAAGCTTTCTGAGAAACTGCTCTGTGTTCTGTTAATTCATCTCACAGAGTTACATCTTTCCCTTCAAGAAGCCTTTCGCTAACACTGTTCTTGTGGAATTGGCAAAGGGATACTTCGAACCCCATAGAGGGCTATGGTGAAAAAGGAAATATCATCCGTTCAAAACTGGAAAGAAGCTTTCTGAGAAACTGCTCTGTGTTCTGTTAATTCATCTCACAGAGTTACAACTTTCCCTTGAAGAAGTCTTTCGCTAAGGCTATTCTTGTGGAATTGGTAATAGGATATTTGGAAGCCCATAGAGGGCTAAGGTGAAAAAGGAAATATCTTCCGTTGAAAACTGGAAACAAGCCTTCTGAGGAACTGCTCTGTGTTCTGTTAATTCATCTCACAGAGTTACATCTTTCCCTTCAAGAAGCCTTTCGCTAAGGTTGTTCTTGTGGAATTGGCAAAGGGATATTTGGAAGCCCATAGAGGGCTATGGTGAAAAAGGAAATATCTTCCGTTCAAAACTGGAAAGAAGCTTTCTGAGAAACTGCTCTGTGTTCTGTTAATTCATCTCACAGAGTTACATCTTTCCCTTCAAGGAGCCTTTCGCTAATTCTGTTCTTGTGGAATTCGCAAAGGGATATTTGGAAGCCCATAGAGGGCTATGGTGAAAAAGGAAATATCTTCCGTTCAAAACTGGAAAGAAGCTTTCTGAGAAACTGCTCGGTGTTCTGTTAATTCATCTCACAGAGTTACATCTTTCCCTTCAAGAAGCCTTTCGCTAAGGCTGTTCTTGTGGAATTGGCAAAGGGATATTTGGAAGCCCATAGAGGGCTATGGTGAAAAAGGAAATATCTTCCGTTCAAAACTGGAAAGAAGCTTTCCGAGAAACTGCTCTGTGTTCTGTTAATTCATCTCACAGAGTTACATCTTTCCCTTCAAGAAGCCTTTCGCTAAGGCTGTTCTTGTGGAATTGGCAAAGGGATATTTGGAAGCCCTTAGAGGGCTATGGTGAAAAAGGAAATATCTTCCGTTCAAAACTGGAAAGAAGCTTTCTGAGAAACTGCTCTGTGTTCTGTTAATTCATCTCACAGAGGTACATCTTTCCCTTCAAGAAGCCTTTCGCTAAGGTTGTTCTTGTGGAATTGGCAAAGGGATATTTGGAAACCCATTGAGGGCTATGGTGAAAAAGGAAATATCTTCCGTTCAAAACTGGAAAGAAGCTTTCTGAGAAACTGCTCTGTGTTCTGTTAATTAATCTCACAGAGTTACATCTTTCCCTTCAAGAAGCCTTTCGCTCAGGCTGTTCTTGTGGAATTGGCAAAGGGATATTTGCAAGCCCATAGAGGGCTATGGTGAAAAAGGAAATAACTTCCGTTGAAAACTGGGAAAAAGCCTTCTGAGAAACTGCTCTGTGTTCTGTTAATTCATCTCACAGAGTTACATCTTTCCCTTGAAGAAGCCTTTCGCTAAGGCTGTTCTTGTGGAATTGGCAAAGGGATATTTGGAAGCCCATAGAGGGCTATGCTGAAAAAGGAAATATCTTCCGTTCAAAACTGGAAAGAAGCTTTCTGAGAAACTGCTCTGTGCTCTGTTAATTCATCTCACAGAGTTACATTTTCCCTTCAAGAAGTCTTTCGCTAAGGCTGTTCTTGTGGAATTGGCAAAGGGATATTTGGAAGCCCATAGAGGGCTATGGTGAAAAAGGAAATATCTTCCGTTCAAAACTGGAAAGAAGCTTTCTGAGAAACTGCTCTGTGTTCTGTTAATTCATCTCACAGAGTTACATCTTTCCCTTCAAGAAGCCTTTCGCTAACACTGTTCTTGTGGAATTGGCAAAGGGATACTTCGAAGCCCATAGAGGGCTATGGTGAAAAAGGAAATATCATCCGTTCCAAACTGGAAAGAAGCCTTCTGAGAAACTGCTCTGTGTTCTGTTAATTCATCTCACAGAGTTACATCTTTCCCTTCAAGAAGTCTTTCGCTAAGGCTATTCTTGTGGAATTGGTAATAGGATATTTGGAAGCCCATAGAGGGCTATGGTGAAAAAGGAAATACCTTCCGTTGAAAACTGGAAACAAGCCTTCTGAGGAACTGCTCTGTGTTCTGTTAATTCATCTCACAGAGTTACATCTTTCCCTTCAAGAAGCCTTTCGCTAAGGCTGTTCTTGTGGAATTGGCAAAGGGATATTTGGAAGCCCATAGAGGGCTATGGTGAAAAAGGAAATATCTTCCGTTCAAAACTGGAAAGAAGCTTTCTGAGAAACTGCTCTGTGTTCTGTTAATTCATCTCACAGAGTTACATCTTTCCCTTCAAGAAGCCTTTCGCTAAGGCTGTTCTTGTGGAATTGGCAAAGGGATATTTGGAAGCCCATAGAAGGTTATGGTGAAAAAGGAAATATCTTTCGTTTAACACTAGAAAGAAGATTTCTGAGAAACTGTTCTGTGTTCTGTTAATTCATCCCACAGAGTTACATCTTTCCCTTCATGACGACTTTCGCTAAGGCTGTTCTTGTGTAATTGGAAAAGGGATATTTTTTAAGCCCATAGAGGGCTATGGTGAAAAAGGAAATATCTTCCGTTCAAAACTGGAAAGAAGCTTTCTGAGAAACTGCTCTGTGTTCTGTTAATTCATCTCACAGAGTTACATCTTTCCCTTCAAGAATTCTTTCGCTAAGGTTGTTCTTGTGGAATTGGCAAAGGGATATTTGGAGGCCCATAGAGGCCTTGGCGAAAAAGGACATATCTTCCGTTCAAAACTGGAAAGAAGCTTTCTGAGAAACTGCTCTGTGTTCTGTTAATTCATCTCACAGAGTTACATCTTTCTCTTCAAGAAGTCTTTCGCTAAGGCTGTTCTTGTGGAATTGGCAAAGGGATATTTGGAAGCCCATAGAGGGCTATGGTGAAAAAGGAAATATCTTCCGTTCAAAACTGGAAAGAAGCTTTCTGAGAAACTGCTCTGTGTTCTGTTAATTCATCTGACAGAGTTACATCTTTCCCTTCAAGAAGCCTTTCGCTAACACTTTTCTTGTGGAATTGGCAAAGGGATACTTCGAAGCCCATAGAGTGCTATGGTGAAAAAGGAAATATCATCCGATCAAAACTGGAAAGAAGCTTTCTGAGAAACTGCTCTGTGTTCTGTTAATTCATCTCACAGAGTTACATCTTTCCCTTCAAGAAGTCTTTCGCTAAGGCTGTTCTTGTGAAATTGGTAAAGGGATATTTGGAAGCCCATAGAGGGCTATGGTGAAAAAGGAAATATCTTCCGTTGAAAACTGGAAACAAGCCTTCTGAGGAACTGCTCTGTGTTCTGTTAATTCATCTCACAGAGTTACATCTTTCCCTTCAAGAAGCATTTCGCTAAGGCTGTTCTTGTGCAATTGCCAAAGGGATATTTGGAAGCCCAAAGAAGACTATGGTGAAAAAGGAAATATCTACCGTTCAAAACTGGAAAGAAGCTTTCTGAAAAACTGCTCTGTGTTCTGTTAATTCATCTCACAGAGTTACATCTGTCCCTTCAAGAAGCCTTTCGCTAAGGCTGTTCTTGTGGAATTGGCAAAGGGATATTTGGAAGCAGAAAGAGGGCTATGGTGAAAAAGGAAATATCTTCCGTTCAAAACTGGAAAGAAGCTTTCTGAGAAACTGCTCTGTGTTCTCTTAATTCATCTCACAGAGTTACATCTTTCCCTTCAAGAAGCCTTTCGCTAAGGCTGTTCTTGTGGAATTGGCAAACGGATACTTCGAAGCCCATAGAGGACTATGGTGAAAAAGGAAATATCATCCGTTCAAAACTGGAAAGAAGCTTTCTGAGAAACTGCTCTGTGTTCTGTTAATTCATCTCACAGAGTTACATCTTTCCCTTGAAGAAGTCTTTCGCTAAGGCTGTTCTTGTGGAATTGGTAAAGGGATATTTGGAGGCCCACAGAGGGCTATGGTGAAAAAGGAAATATCTTCCGTTGAAAACTGGAAACAAGCCTTCTGAGAAACTGCTCTGTGTTCTGTTAATTCATCTCACAGAGTTACATCTTTCCCTTCAAGAAGCCTTTCGCTAAGGCTGTTCTTGTGGAATTGACAAAGGGATATTTGGAAGCCCATAGAGGGCTATGGTGAAAAAGGAAATATCTTCCGTTCAAAACTGCAAAGAAGCTTTCTGAGAAACTGCTCTGTGTTCTGTTAATTCATCTCACAGAGTTACATCTTTCCCTTCAAGAAGTCTTTCGCTAAGGCTGTTCTTGTGGAATTGGCAAAGGGATATTTGGAAGCCCATAGAGGGCTATGGTGAAAAAGGAAATATCTTCCGTTCAAAACTGGAAAGAAGCTTTCTGAGAAACTGCTCTGTGTTCTGTTAATTAATCTCACAGAGTTACATCTTTCCCTTCAAGAAGCCTTTCGCTAAGGCTGTTCTTGTGTAATTGGAAAAGGGATATTTGGAAGCCCATAGAGGTCTATGGTGAAAAAGGAAATATCTTCCGTTCATAACTGGAAAGAAGCTTTCTGAGAAACTGCTCTGTGTTCTGTTAATTCATCTCACAGAGTTACATCTTTCCCTTCAAGAAGTCTTTCGCTAAGGCTGTTCTTGTGTAATTGGCAAAGGGATATTTGGAAGCCCATAGAGGGCTATGGTGAAAAAGGAAATATCTTCCGTTCAAAACTGGAAAGAAGCTTTCTGAGAAACTGCTGTGTGTTCTGTTAATTCATCTCACAGAGTTACATCTTTCCCTTCAAGAAGCCTTTCGCTAACACTGTTCTTGTGGAATTGGCAAAGGGATACTTTGAAGCCCATAGAGGGCTATGGTGAAAAAGGAAATATCATCCGTTCAAAACTGGAAAGAAGCTTTCTGAGAAACTGCTCTGTGTTCTGTTAATTCATCTCACAGAGTTACATGTTTCCCTTCAAGAAGTCTTTCGCTAAGGCTATTCTTGTGGAATTGGTAATAGGATATTTGGAAGCCCATAGAGGGCTATGGTGAAAAAGGAAATATCTTCCGTTGAAAACTGGAAACAAGCCTTCTGAGGAACTGCTCTGTGTTCTGTTAATTCATCTCACAGAGTTACATCTTTCCCTTCAAGAAGCCTTTCGCTAAGGTTGTTCTTGTGGAATTGGCAAAGGGATATTTGGAAGCCCATAGAGGGCTATGGTGAAAAAGGAAATATCTTCCGTTCAAAACTGGAAAGAAGCTTTCTGAGAAACTGCTCTGTGTTCTGTTAATTCATCTCACAGAGTTACATCTTTCCCTTCAAGAAGCCTTTCGCTAAGGCTGTTCTTGTGGAATTGGCAAAGGGATATTTGGAAGCCCATAGAGGGCTATAGTGAAAAACGAAATATCTTCCGTTCAAAACTGGAAAGAAGCTTTCTGAGAAACTGCTCTGTGTTCTGTTAATTCATCTCACAGAGTTACATCTTTCCGTTCAAGAAGCCTTTCGCTAACACTGTTCTTGTGGAATTGGCAAAGGGATATTTGGAAGCCCATAGAGGGCTATAGTGAAAAACGAAATATCTTCCGTTCAAAACTGGAAAGAAGCTTTCTGAGAAACTGCTCTGTGTTCTGTTAATTCATCTCACAGAGTTACATCTTTCCCTTCAAGAAGCCTTTCGCTAAGGTTGTTCTTGTGGAATTGGCAAAGGGATATTTGGAAACCCATTGAGGGCTATGGTGAAAAAGGAAATATCTTCCGTTCAAAACTGGAAAGAAGCTTTCTGAGAAACTGCTCTGTGTTCTGTTAATTAATCTCACAGAGTTACATCTTTCCCTTCAAGAAGCCTTTCGCTCAGGCTGTTCTTGTGGAATTGGCAAAGGGATATTTGCAAGCCCATAGAGGGCTATGGTGAAAAAGGAAATAACTTCCGTTGAAAACTGGGAAAAAGCCTTCTGAGAAACTGCTCTGTGTTCTGTTAATTCATCTCACAGAGTTACATCTTTCCCTTGAAGAAGCCTTTCGCTAAGGCTGTTCTTGTGGAATTGGCAAAGGGATATTTGGAAGCCCATAGAGGGCTATGGTGAAAAAGGAAATATCTTCCGTTCAAAACTGGAAAGAAGCTTTCTGAGAAACTGCTCTGTGCTCTGTTAATTCATCTCACAGAGTTACATCTTTCCCTTCAAGAAGTCTTTCGCTAAGGCTGTTCTTGTGGAATTGGCAAAGGGATATTTGGAAGCCCATAGAGGGCTATGGTGAAAAAGGAAATATCTTCCATTCAAAACTGGAAAGAAGCTTTCTGAGAAACTGCTCTGTGTTCTGTTAATTCATCTCACAGAGTTACATCTTTCCCTTCAAGAAGCCTTTCGCTAACACTGTTCTTGTGGAATTGGCAAAGGGATACTTCGAAGCCCATAGAGGGCTATGGTGAAAAAGGAAATATCATCCGTTCCAAACTGGAAAGAAGCCTTCTGAGAAACTGCTCTGTGTTCTGTTAATTCATCTCACAGAGTTACATCTTTCCCTTCAAGAAGTCTTTCGCTAAGGCTATTCTTGTGGAATTGTTAATAGGATATTTGGAAGCCCATAGAGGGCTATGGTGAAAAAGGAAATATCTTCCGTTGAAAACTGGAAACAAGCCTTCTGAGGAACTGCTCTGTGTTCTGTTAATTCATCTCACAGAGTTACATCTTTCCCTTCAAGAAGCCTTTCGCTAAGGCTGTTCTTGTGGAATTGGCAAAGGGATATTTGGAAGCCCATAGAGGGCTATGGTGAAAAAGGAAATATCTTCCGTTCAAAACTGGAAAGAAGCTTTCTGAGAAACTGCTCTGTGTTCTGTTAATTCATCTCACAGAGTTACATCTTTCCCTTCAAGAAGCCTTTCGCTAAGGCTGTTCTTGTGGAATTGGCAAAGGGATATTTGGAAGCCCATAGAGGGCTATGGTGAAAAAGGAAATATCTTCCGTTCAAAACTGGAAAGAAGCTTTCTGAGAAACTGCTCTGTGTTCTGTTAATTCATCTCACAGAGTTACCTCTTTCCCTTCAAGAAGCCTTTCGCTAAGGCTGTTCTTGTGGAATTGGAAAAGGGATATTTGGAAGCCCATAGAGGGCTATGGTGAAAAAGGAAATATCTTCCGCTCAAAACTGGAAAGAAGCTTTCTGAGAAACTGCTCTATGTTCTGCTAATTCACCCCACAGAGTTACATCTTTCCCTTCCAGAAGCCTTTCGCTAAGGCTGTTCTTGTGGAATTGGAAAAGGGATATTTGGAAGCCCATAGAGGGCTATGGTGAAAAAGGAAATATCTTCCGTTCAAAACTGGAAAGAAGCTTTCTGAGAAACTGCTCTGTGTTCTGTTAATTCATCTCACAGAGTTACGTCTTTCCCTTCATGAAGCCTTTCGCTAAGGCTGTTCTTGTGGAATTGGCAAAGGGATATTTGGAAGCCCATAGAGGGCTCTGGTGAAAAAGGAAATATCTTCCGTTGAAAACTGGAAAGAAGCTTTCTGAGAAACTGCTCTGCGTTCTGTTAATTCGTCTCACAGAGTTACATCTTTCCCTTCAAGAAGCCTTTCGCTAAGGCTGTTCTTGTGGAATTGGCAAAGGGATACTTCGAAGCCCATAGAGGGCTATGGTGAAAAAGGAAATATCATCCGTTCAAAACTGGAAAGAAGCTTTCTGAGAAACTGCTCTGTGTTCTGTTAATTCATCTCACAGAGTTACATCTTTACCTTCAATAAGCCTTTCGCTAAGGCTGTTCTTGTGGAATTGGCAAAGGGATATTTGGAAGCCCATAGAGGGTTATGTTGAAAAAGGAAATATCTTCCGTTTAACACTGGAAAGAAGATTTCTGAGAAACTGTTCTGTGTTCTGTTAATTAATCCCACAGAGTTACATCTTTCCCTTCATGACGCCGTTCGCTAAGGCTGTTCTTGTGGAATTGGCAAAGGGATATTTGGAAGCCCATAGAGGGCTATGGTGAAGAAGGAAATATCTTCCGTTCAAAACTGGAAAGAAGCTTTCTGAGAAACTGCTCTGTGTTCTGTTAATTCATCTCACAGAGTTACATCTTTCCCTTCAAGAAGCCTTTCGCTAAGGCTGTTCTTGTGGAATTGGCAAAGGGATACTCCGAAGCCCATAGAGGGCTATGGTGAAAAAGGAAATATCATCCGTTCAAAACTGGAAAGAAGCTTTCTGAGAAACTGCTCTGTGTTCTGTTAATTCATGTCACAGAGTTACATCTTTCCCTTCAAGAAGTCTTTCGCTAAGGCTGTTCTTGTGGAATTGGCAAAGGGATATTTGGAAGCCCTTAGAGGGCTATGGTGAAAAAGGAAATATCTTCCGTTCAAAACTGGAAAGAAGCTTTCTGAGAAACTGCTCTGTGTTCTGTTAATTCATGTCACAGAGTTACATCTTTCCCTTCAAGAAGCCTTTCGCTAAGGCTGTTCTTGTGGAATTGGCAAAGGGATATTTGGAAGCCCATAGAGGGCTATGGTAAAAAGGAAATATCTTCCGTTCAAAACTGGAAAGAAGCTTTCTGAGAAACTGCTCTGTGTTCTGTTAATTCATCTCACAGAGGTACATCTTTCCCTTCAAGAAGCCTTTCGCTAAGGTTGTTCTTGTGGAATTGGCAAAGGGATATTTGGAAACCCATTGAGGGCTATGGTGAAAAAGGAAATATCTTCCGTTCAAAACTGGAAAGAAGCTTTCTGAGAAACTGCTCTGTGTTCTGTTAATTAATCTCACAGAGTTACATCTTTCCCTTCAAGAAGCCTTTCGCTCAGGCTGTTCTTGTGGAATTGGCAAAGGGATATTTGCAAGCCCATAGAGGGCTATGGTGAAAAAGGAAATAACTTCCGTTGAAAACTGGGAAAAAGCCTTCTGAGAAACTGCTCTGTGTTCTGTTAATTCATCTCACAGAGTTACATCTTTCCCTTGAAGAAGCCTTTCGCTAAGGCTGTTCTTGTGGAATTGGCAAAGGGATATTTGGAAGCCCATAGAGGGCTATGCTGAAAAAGGAAATATCTTCCGTTCAAAACTGGAAAGAAGCTTTCTGAGAAACTGCTCTGTGCTCTGTTAATTCATCTCACAGAGTTACATTTTCCCTTCAAGAAGTCTTTCGCTAAGGCTCTTCTTGTGGAATTGGCAAAGGGATATTTGGAAGCCCATAGAGGGCTATGGTGAAAAAGGAAATATCTTCCGTTCAAAACTGGAAAGAAGCTTTCTGAGAAACTGCTCTGTGTTCTGTTAATTCATCTCACAGAGTTACATCTTTCCCTTCAAGAAGCCTTTCGCTAACACTGTTCTTGTGGAATTGGCAAAGGGATACTTCGAAGCCCATAGAGGGCTATGGTGAAAAAGGAAATATCATCCGTTCCAAACTGGAAAGAAGCCTTCTGAGAAACTGCTCTGTGTTCTGTTAATTCATCTCACAGAGTTACATCTTTCCCTTCAAGAAGTCTTTCGCTAAGGCTATTCTTGTGGAATTGGTAATAGGATATTTGGAAGCCCATAGAGGGCTATGGTGAAAAAGGAAATACCTTCCGTTGAAAACTGGAAACAAGCCTTCTGAGGAACTGCTCTGTGTTCTGTTAATTCATCTCACAGAGTTACATCTTTCCCTTCAAGAAGCCTTTCGCTAAGGCTGTTCTTGTGGAATTGGCAAAGGGATATTTGGAAGCCCATAGAGGGCTATGGTGAAAAAGGAAATATCTTCCGTTCAAAACTGGAAAGAAGCTTTCTGAGAAACTGCTCTGTGTTCTGTTAATTCATCTCACAGAGTTACATCTTTCCCTTCAAGAAGCCTTTCGCTAAGGCTGTTCTTGTGGAATTGGCAAAGGGATATTTGGAAGCCCATAGAAGGTTATGGTGAAAAAGGAAATATCTTTCGTTTAACACTAGAAAGAAGATTTCTGAGAAACTGTTCTGTGTTCTGTTAATTCATCCCACAGAGTTACATCTTTCCCTTCATGACGCCTTTCGCTAAGGCTGTTCTTGTGTAATTGGAAAAGGGATATTTTTTAAGCCCATAGAGGGCTATGGTGAAAAAGGAAATATCTTCCGTTCAAAACTGGAAAGAAGCTTTCTGAGAAACTGCTCTGTGTTCTGTTAATTCATCTCACAGAGTTACATCTTTCCCTTCAAGAATTCTTTCGCTAAGGTTGTTCTTGTGGAATTGGCAAAGGGATATTTGGAGGCCCATAGAGGCCTTGGTGAAAAAGGACATATCTTCCGTTCAAAACTGGAAAGAAGCTTTCTGAGAAACTGCTCTGTGTTCTGTTAATTCATCTCACAGAGTTACATCTTTCTCTTCAAGAAGTCTTTCGCTAAGGCTGTTCTTGTGGAATTGGCAAAGGGATATTTGGAAGCCCATAGAGGGCTATGGTGAAAAAGGAAATATCTTCCGTTCAAAACTGGAAAGAAGCTTTCTGAGAAACTGCTCTGTGTTCTGTTAATTCATCTGACAGAGTTACATCTTTCCCTTCAAGAAGCCTTTCGCTAACACTTTTCTTGTGGAATTGGCAAAGGGATACTTCGAAGCCCATAGAGTGCTATGGTGAAAAAGGAAATATCATCCGATCAAAACTGGAAAGAAGCTTTCTGAGAAACTGCTCTGTGTTCTGTTAATTCATCTCACAGAGTTACATCTTTCCCTTCAAGAAGTCTTTCGCTAAGGCTGTTCTTGTGAAATTGGTAAAGGGATATTTGGAAGCCCATAGAGGGCTATGGTGAAAAAGGAAATATCTTCCGTTCAAAACTGGAAAGAAGCTTTCTGAGAAACTGCTCGGTGTTCTGTAAATTCATCTCACAGAGTTACATCTTTCCCTTCAAGAATCCTTTCGCTAAGGCTGTTCTTGTGGAATTGGCAAAGGGATATTTGGAAGCCCATAGAGTGCTATGGTGAAAAAGGAAATATCTTCCGTTTAACACTGGAAAGAAGATTTCTGAGAAACTGTTCTGTGTTCTGTTAATTCATCCCACAGAGTTACATCTTTCCCTTCATGACGCCTTTCGCTAAGGCTGTTCTTGTGGAATTGGCAAAGGGATATTTGGAAGCCCATAGAGTGCTATGGTGAAAAAGGAAATATCTTCCGTTCCAAACTGAAAAGAAGCTTTCTGAGAAACTGCTCTGTGTTCTGTTAATTCATCTCACAGAGTTACATCTTTCCCTTCAAGAAGCCTTTCGCTAAGGCTGTTCTTGTGGAATTGGAAAAGGGATATTTAGAAGCCCATAGAGGGCTGTGGTGAAAAAGGAAATATCTTCCGTTCAAAACTGGAAAGAAGCTTTCTGAGAAACTGCTCTGTGTTCTGTTAATTCATCTCACAGAGTTACATCTTTCCCTTCAAGAAGCCTTTCGCTAAGGCTGTTCTTGTGCAATTGCCAAAGGGATATTTGGAAGCCCAAAGAAGACTTTGGTGAAAAACGAAATATCTACCGTTCAAAACTGGAAAGAAGCTTTCTGAGAAACTGCTCTGTGTTCTGTTAATTCATCTCACAGAGTTACATCTTTCCCTTCAAGAAGCCTTTCGCTAAGGCTGTTCTTGTGGAATTGGCAAACGGATACTTCGAAGCCCATAGAGGACTATGGTGAAAAAGGAAATATCATCCGTTCAAAACTGGAAAGAAGCTATCTGAGAAACTGCTCTGTGTTCTGTTAATTCATCTCACAGAGTTACATCTTTCCCTTCAAGAAGTCTTTCGCTAAGGCTGTTCTTGTGGAATTGGCAAAGGGATATTTGGAAGCCCATAGAGGGCTATGGTGAAAAAGGAAATATCTTCAGTTCAAAACTGGAAAGAAGCTTTCTGAGAAACTGCTCTGTGTTCTGTTAATTCATCTCACAGAGTTACATCTTTCCCTTCAAGAAGCCTTTCGCTAAGGCTGTTCTTGTGGAATTGGCAAACGGATACTTCGAAGCCCATAGAGGACTATGGTGAAAAAGGAAATATCATCCGTTCAAAACTGGAAAGAAGCTTTCTGAGAAACTGCTCTGTGTTCTGTTAATTCATCTCACAGAGTTACATCTTTCCCTTCAAGAAGTCTTTCGCTAAGGCTGTTCTTGTGGAATTGGTAAAGGGATATTTGGAGGCCCACAGAGGGCTATGGTGAAAAAGGAAATATCTTCCGTTGAAAACTGGAAACAAGCCTTCTGAGAAACTGCTCTGTGTTCTGTTAATTCATCTCACAGAGTTACATCTTTCCCTTCAAGAAGCCTTTCGCTAAGGCTGTTCTTGTGGAATTGACAAAGGGATATTTGGAAGCCCATAGAGGGCTATGGTGAAAAAGGAAATATCTTCCGTTCAAAACTGCAAAGAAGCTTTCTGAGAAACTGCTCTGTGTTCTGTTAATTCATCTCACAGAGTTACATCTTTCCCTTCAAGAAGTCTTTCGCTAAGGCTGTTCTTGTGGAATTGGCAAAGGGATATTTGGAAGCCCATAGAGGGCTATGGTGAAAAAGGAAATATCTTCAGTTCAAAACTGGAAAGAAGCTTTCTGAGAAACTGCTCTGTGTTCTGTTAATTAATCTCACAGAGTTACATCTTTCCCTTCAAGAAGCCTTTCGCTAAGGCTGTTCTTGTGTAATTGGAAAAGGGATATTTGGAAGCCCATAGAGGTCTATGGTGAAAAAGGAAATATCTTCCGTTCATAACTGGAAAGAAGCTTTCTGAGAAACTGCTCTGTGTTCTGTTAATTCATCTCACAGAGTTACATCTTTCCCTTCAAGAAGTCTTTCGCTAAGGCTGTTCTTGTGTAATTGGCAAAGGGATATTTGGAAGCCCATAGAGGGCTATGGTGAAAAAGGAAATATCTTCCGTTCAAAACTGGAAAGAAGCTTTCTGAGAAACTGCTCTGTGTTCTGTTAATTCATCTCACAGAGTTACATCTTTCCCTTCAAGAAGCCTTTCGCTAACACTGTTCTTGTGGAATTGGCAAAGGGATACTTCGAACCCCATAGAGGGCTATGGTGAAAAAGGAAATATCATCCGTTCAAAACTGGAAAGAAGCTTTCTGAGAAACTGCTCTGTGTTCTGTTAATTCATCTCACAGAGTTACAACTTTCCCTTGAAGAAGTCTTTCGCTAAGGCTATTCTTGTGGAATTGGTAATAGGATATTTGGAAGCCCATAGAGGGCTAAGGTGAAAAAGGAAATATCTTCCGTTGAAAACTGGAAACAAGCCTTCTGAGGAACTGCTCTGTGTTCTGTTAATTCATCTCACAGAGTTACATCTTTCCCTTCAAGAAGCCTTTCGCTAAGGTTGTTCTTGTGGAATTGGCAAAGGGATATTTGGAAGCCCATAGAGGGCTATGGTGAAAAAGGAAATATCTTCCGTTCAAAACTGGAAAGAAGCTTTCTGAGAAACTGCTCTGTGTTCTGTTAATTCATCTCACAGAGTTACATCTTTCCCTTCAAGGAGCCTTTCGCTAATTCTGTTCTTGTGGAATTCGCAAAGGGATATTTGGAAGCCCATAGAGGGCTATGGTGAAAAAGGAAATATCTTCCGTTCAAAACTGGAAAGAAGCTTTCTGAGAAACTGCTCTGTGTTCTGTTAATTCATCTCACAGAGTTACATCTTTCCCTTCAAGAAGCCTTTCGCTAAGGCTGTTCTTGTGGAATTGGCAAAGGGATATTTGGAAGCCCATAGAGGGCTATGGTGAAAAAGGAAATATCTTCCGTTCAAAACTGGAAAGAAGCTTTCCGAGAAACTGCTCTGTGTTCTGTTAATTCATCTCACAGAGTTACATCTTTCCCTTCAAGAAGCCTTTCGCTAAGGCTGTTCTTGTGGAATTGGCTAAGGGATATTTGGAAGCCCTTAGAGGGCTATGGTGAAAAAGGAAATATCTTCCGTTCAAAACTGGAAAGAAGCTTTCTGAGAAACTGCTCTGTGTTCTGTTAATTCATCTCACAGAGGTACATCTTTCCCTTCAAGAAGCCTTTCGCTAAGGTTGTTCTTGTGGAATTGGCAAAGGGATATTTGGAAACCCATTGAGGGCTATGGTGAAAAAGGAAATATATTCCGTTCAAAACTGGAAAGAAGCTTTCTGAGAAACTGCTCTGTGTTCTGTTAATTAATCTCACAGAGTTACATCTTTCCCTTCAAGAAGCCTTTCGCTCAGGCTGTTCTTGTGGAATTGGCAAAGGGATATTTGCAAGCCCATAGAGGGCTATGGTGAAAAAGGAAATAACTTCCGTTGAAAACTGGGAAAAAGCCTTCTGAGAAACTGCTCTGTGTTCTGTTAATTCATCTCACAGAGTTACATCTTTCCCTTGAAGAAGCCTTTCGCTAAGGCTGTTCTTGTGGAATTGGCAAAGGGATATTTGGAAGCCCATAGAGGGCTATGCTGAAAAAGGAAATATCTTCCGTTCAAAACTGGAAAGAAGCTTTCTGAGAAACTGCTCTGTGCTCTGTTAATTCATCTCACAGAGTTACATTTTCCCTTCAAGAAGTCTTTCGCTAAGGCTGTTCTTGTGGAATTGGCAAAGGGATATTTGGAAGCCCATAGAGGGCTATGGTGAAAAAGGAAATATCTTCCGTTCAAAACTGGAAAGAAGCTTTCTGAGAAACTGCTCTGTGTTCTGTTAATTCATCTCACAGAGTTACATCTTTCCCTTCAAGAAGCCTTTCGCTAACACTGTTCTTGTGGAATTGGCAAAGGGATACTTCGAAGCCCATAGAGGGCTATGGTGAAAAAGGAAATATCATCCGTTCCAAACTGGAAAGAAGCCTTCTGAGAAACTGCTCTGTGTTCTGTTAATTCATCTCACAGAGTTACATCTTTCCCTTCAAGAAGTCTTTCGCTAAGGCTATTCTTGTGGAATTGGTAATAGGATATTTGGAAGCCCATAGAGGGCTATGGTGAAAAAGGAAATACCTTCCGTTGAAAACTGGAAACAAGCCTTCTGAGGAACTGCTCTGTGTTCTGTTAATTCATCTCACAGAGTTACATCTTTCCCTTCAAGAAGCCTTTCGCTAAGGCTGTTCTTGTGGAATTGGCAAAGGGATATTTGGAAGCCCATAGAGGGCTATGGTGAAAAAGGAAATATCTTCCGTTCAAAACTGGAAAGAAGCTTTCTGAGAAACTGCTCTGTGTTCTGTTAATTCATCTCACAGAGTTACATCTTTCCCTTCAAGAAGCCTTTCGCTAAGGCTGTTCTTGTGGAATTGGCAAAGGGATATTTGGAAGCCCATAGAAGGTTATGGTGAAAAAGGAAATATCTTTCGTTTAACACTAGAAAGAAGATTTCTGAGAAACTGTTCTGTGTTCTGTTAATTCATCCCACAGAGTTACATCTTTCCCTTCATGACGCCTTTCGCTAAGGCTGTTCTTGTGTAATTGGAAAAGGGATATTTTTTAAGCCCATAGAGGGCTATGGTGAAAAAGGAAATATCTTCCGTTCAAAACTGGAAAGAAGCTTTCTGAGAAACTGCTCTGTGTTCTGTTAATTCATCTCACAGAGTTACATCTTTCCCTTCAAGAATTCTTTCGCTAAGGTTGTTCTTGTGGAATTGGCAAAGGGATATTTGGAGGCCCATAGAGGCCTTGGTGAAAAAGGACATATCTTCCGTTCAAAACTGGAAAGAAGCTTTCTGAGAAACTGCTCTGTGTTCTGTTAATTCATCTCACAGAGTTACATCTTTCTCTTCAAGAAGTCTTTCGCTAAGGCTGTTCTTGTGGAATTGGCAAAGGGATATTTGGAAGCCCATAGAGGGCTATGGTGAAAAAGGAAATATCTTCCGTTCAAAACTGGAAAGAAGCTTTCTGAGAAACTGCTCTGTGTTCTGTTAATTCATCTGACAGAGTTACATCTTTCCCTTCAAGAAGCCTTTCGCTAACACTTTTCTTGTGGAATTGGCAAAGGGATACTTCGAAGCCCATAGAGTGCTATGGTGAAAAAGGAAATATCATCCGATCAAAACTGGAAAGAAGCTTTCTGAGAAACTGCTCTGTGTTCTGTTAATTCATCTCACAGAGTTACATCTTTCCCTTCAAGAAGTCTTTCGCTAAGGCTGTTCTTGTGAAATTGGTAAAGGGATATTTGGAAGCCCATAGAGGGCTATGGTGAAAAAGGAAATATCTTCCGTTGAAAACTGGAAACAAGCCTTCTGAGGAACTGCTCTGTGTTCTGTTAATTCATCTCACAGAGTTACATCTTTCCCTTCAAGAAGCATTTCGCTAAGGCTGTTCTTGTGCAATTGCCAAAGGGATATTTGGAAGCCCAAAGAAGACTATGGTGAAAAAGGAAATATCTACCGTTCAAAACTGGAAAGAAGCTTTCTGAAAAACTGCTCTGTGTTCTGTTAATTCATCTCACAGAGTTACATCTGTCCCTTCAAGAAGCCTTTCGCTAAGGCTGTTCTTGTGGAATTGGCAAAGGGATATTTGGAAGCAGAAAGAGGGCTATGGTGAAAAAGGAAATATCTTCCGTTCAAAACTGGAAAGAAGCTTTCTGAGAAACTGCTCTGTGTTCTCTTAATTCATCTCACAGAGTTACATCTTTCCCTTCAAGAAGCCTTTCGCTAAGGCTGTTCTTGTGGAATTGGCAAACGGATACTTCGAAGCCCATAGAGGACTATGGTGAAAAAGGAAATATCATCCGTTCAAAACTGGAAAGAAGCTTTCTGAGAAACTGCTCTGTGTTCTGTTAATTCATCTCACAGAGTTACATCTTTCCCTTGAAGAAGTCTTTCGCTAAGGCTGTTCTTGTGGAATTGGTAAAGGGATATTTGGAGGCCCACAGAGGGCTATGGTGAAAAAGGAAATATCTTCCGTTGAAAACTGGAAACAAGCCTTCTGAGAAACTGCTCTGTGTTCTGTTAATTCATCTCACAGAGTTACATCTTTCCCTTCAAGAAGCCTTTCGCTAAGGCTGTTCTTGTGGAATTGACAAAGGGATATTTGGAAGCCCATAGAGGGCTATGGTGAAAAAGGAAATATCTTCCGTTCAAAACTGCAAAGAAGCTTTCTGAGAAACTGCTCTGTGTTCTGTTAATTCATCTCACAGAGTTACATCTTTCCCTTCAAGAAGTCTTTCGCTAAGGCTGTTCTTGTGGAATTGGCAAAGGGATATTTGGAAGCCCATAGAGGGCTATGGTGAAAAAGGAAATATCTTCCGTTCAAAACTGGAAAGAAGCTTTCTGAGAAACTGCTCTGTGTTCTGTTAATTAATCTCACAGAGTTACATCTTTCCCTTCAAGAAGCCTTTCGCTAAGGCTGTTCTTGTGTAATTGGAAAAGGGATATTTGGAAGCCCATAGAGGTCTATGGTGAAAAAGGAAATATCTTCCGTTCATAACTGGAAAGAAGCTTTCTGAGAAACTGCTCTGTGTTCTGTTAATTCATCTCACAGAGTTACATCTTTCCCTTCAAGAAGTCTTTCGCTAAGGCTGTTCTTGTGTAATTGGCAAAGGGATATTTGGAAGCCCATAGAGGGCTATGGTGAAAAAGGAAATATCTTCCGTTCAAAACTGGAAAGAAGCTTTCTGAGAAACTGCTGTGTGTTCTGTTAATTCATCTCACAGAGTTACATCTTTCCCTTCAAGAAGCCTTTCGCTAACACTGTTCTTGTGGAATTGGCAAAGGGATACTTTGAAGCCCATAGAGGGCTATGGTGAAAAAGGAAATATCATCCGTTCAAAACTGGAAAGAAGCTTTCTGAGAAACTGCTCTGTGTTCTGTTAATTCATCTCACAGAGTTACATGTTTCCCTTCAAGAAGTCTTTCGCTAAGGCTATTCTTGTGGAATTGGTAATAGGATATTTGGAAGCCCATAGAGGGCTATGGTGAAAAAGGAAATATCTTCCGTTGAAAACTGGAAACAAGCCTTCTGAGGAACTGCTCTGTGTTCTGTTAATTCATCTCACAGAGTTACATCTTTCCCTTCAAGAAGCCTTTCGCTAAGGTTGTTCTTGTGGAATTGGCAAAGGGATATTTGGAAGCCCATAGAGGGCTATGGTGAAAAAGGAAATATCTTCCGTTCAAAACTGGAAAGAAGCTTTCTGAGAAACTGCTCTGTGTTCTGTTAATTCATCTCACAGAGTTACATCTTTCCCTTCAAGAAGCCTTTCGCTAAGGCTGTTCTTGTGGAATTGGCAAAGGGATATTTGGAAGCCCATAGAGGGCTATAGTGAAAAACGAAATATCTTCCGTTCAAAACTGGAAAGAAGCTTTCTGAGAAACTGCTCTGTGTTCTGTTAATTCATCTCACAGAGTTACATCTTTCCCTTCAAGAAGCCTTTCGCTAACACTGTTCTTGTGGAATTGGCAAAGGGATACTTCGAAGCCCATAGAGGGCTATGGTGAAAAAGGAAATATCATCCGTTCCAAACTGGAAAGAAGCCTTCTGAGAAACTGCTCTGTGTTCTGTTAATTCATCTCACAGAGTTACATCTTTCCCTTCAAGAAGTCTTTCGCTAAGGCTATTCTTGTGGAATTGGTAATAGGATATTTGGAAGCCCATAGAGGGCTATGGTGAAAAAGGAAATACCTTCCGTTGAAAACTGGAAACAAGCCTTCTGAGGAACTGCTCTGTGTTCTGTTAATTCATCTCACAGAGTTACATCTTTCCCTTCAAGAAGCCTTTCGCTAAGGCTGTTCTTGTGGAATTGGCAAAGGGATATTTGGAAGCCCATAGAGGGCTATGGTGAAAAAGGAAATATCTTCCGTTCAAAACTGGAAAGAAGCTTTCTGAGAAACTGCTCTGTGTTCTGTTAATTCATCTCACAGAGTTACATCTTTCCCTTCAAGAAGCCTTTCGCTAAGGCTGTTCTTGTGGAATTGGCAAAGGGATATTTGGAAGCCCATAGAAGGTTATGGTGAAAAAGGAAATATCTTTCGTTTAACACTAGAAAGAAGATTTCTGAGAAACTGTTCTGTGTTCTGTTAATTCATCCCACAGAGTTACATCTTTCCCTTCATGACGCCTTTCGCTAAGGCTGTTCTTGTGTAATTGGAAAAGGGATATTTTTTAAGCCCATAGAGGGCTATGGTGAAAAAGGAAATATCTTCCGTTCAAAACTGGAAAGAAGCTTTCTGAGAAACTGCTCTGTGTTCTGTTAATTCATCTCACAGAGTTACATCTTTCCCTTCAAGAATTCTTTCGCTAAGGTTGTTCTTGTGGAATTGGCAAAGGGATATTTGGAGGCCCATAGAGGCCTTGGTGAAAAAGGACATATCTTCCGTTCAAAACTGGAAAGAAGCTTTCTGAGAAACTGCTCTGTGTTCTGTTAATTCATCTCACAGAGTTACATCTTTCTCTTCAAGAAGTCTTTCGCTAAGGCTGTTCTTGTGGAATTGGCAAAGGGATATTTGGAAGCCCATAGAGGGCTATGGTGAAAAAGGAAATATCTTCCGTTCAAAACTGGAAAGAAGCTTTCTGAGAAACTGCTCTGTGTTCTGTTAATTCATCTGACAGAGTTACATCTTTCCCTTCAAGAAGCCTTTCGCTAACACTTTTCTTGTGGAATTGGCAAAGGGATACTTCGAAGCCCATAGAGTGCTATGGTGAAAAAGGAAATATCATCCGATCAAAACTGGAAAGAAGCTTTCTGAGAAACTGCTCTGTGTTCTGTTAATTCATCTCACAGAGTTACATCTTTCCCTTCAAGAAGTCTTTCGCTAAGGCTGTTCTTGTGAAATTGGTAAAGGGATATTTGGAAGCCCATAGAGGGCTATGGTGAAAAAGGAAATATCTTCCGTTCAAAACTGGAAAGAAGCTTTCTGAGAAACTGCTCGGTGTTCTGTAAATTCATCTCACAGAGTTACATCTTTCCCTTCAAGAATCCTTTCGCTAAGGCTGTTCTTGTGGAATTGGCAAAGGGATATTTGGAAGCCCATAGAGTGCTATGGTGAAAAAGGAAATATCTTCCGTTTAACACTGGAAAGAAGATTTCTGAGAAACTGTTCTGTGTTCTGTTAATTCATCCCACAGAGTTACATCTTTCCCTTCATGACGCCTTTCGCTAAGGCTGTTCTTGTGGAATTGGCAAAGGGATATTTGGAAGCCCATAGAGTGCTATGGTGAAAAAGGAAATATCTTCCGTTCCAAACTGAAAAGAAGCTTTCTGAGAAACTGCTCTGTGTTCTGTTAATTCATCTCACAGAGTTACATCTTTCCCTTCAAGAAGCCTTTCGCTAAGGCTGTTCTTGTGGAATTGGAAAAGGGATATTTAGAAGCCCATAGAGGGCTGTGGTGAAAAAGGAAATATCTTCCGTTCAAAACTGGAAAGAAGCTTTCTGAGAAACTGCTCTGTGTTCTGTTAATTCATCTCACAGAGTTACATCTTTCCCTTCAAGAAGCCTTTCGCTAAGGCTGTTCTTGTGCAATTGCCAAAGGGATATTTGGAAGCCCAAAGAAGACTTTGGTGAAAAACGAAATATCTACCGTTCAAAACTGGAAAGAAGCTTTCTGAGAAACTGCTCTGTGTTCTGTTAATTCATCTCACAGAGTTACATCTTTCCCTTCAAGAAGCCTTTCGCTAAGGCTGTTCTTGTGGAATTGGCAAACGGATACTTCGAAGCCCATAGAGGACTATGGTGAAAAAGGAAATATCATCCGTTCAAAACTGGAAAGAAGCTATCTGAGAAACTGCTCTGTGTTCTGTTAATTCATCTCACAGAGTTACATCTTTCCCTTCAAGAAGTCTTTCGCTAAGGCTGTTCTTGTGGAATTGGCAAAGGGATATTTGGAAGCCCATAGAGGGCTATGGTGAAAAAGGAAATATCTTCAGTTCAAAACTGGAAAGAAGCTTTCTGAGAAACTGCTCTGTGTTCTGTTAATTCATCTCACAGAGTTACATCTTTCCCTTCAAGAAGCCTTTCGCTAAGGCTGTTCTTGTGGAATTGGCAAACGGATACTTCGAAGCCCATAGAGGACTATGGTGAAAAAGGAAATATCATCCGTTCAAAACTGGAAAGAAGCTTTCTGAGAAACTGCTCTGTGTTCTGTTAATTCATCTCACAGAGTTACATCTTTCCCTTCAAGAAGTCTTTCGCTAAGGCTGTTCTTGTGGAATTGGTAAAGGGATATTTGGAGGCCCACAGAGGGCTATGGTGAAAAAGGAAATATCTTCCGTTGAAAACTGGAAACAAGCCTTCTGAGAAACTGCTCTGTGTTCTGTTAATTCATCTCACAGAGTTACATCTTTCCCTTCAAGAAGCCTTTCGCTAAGGCTGTTCTTGTGGAATTGACAAAGGGATATTTGGAAGCCCATAGAGGGCTATGGTGAAAAAGGAAATATCTTCCGTTCAAAACTGCAAAGAAGCTTTCTGAGAAACTGCTCTGTGTTCTGTTAATTCATCTCACAGAGTTACATCTTTCCCTTCAAGAAGTCTTTCGCTAAGGCTGTTCTTGTGGAATTGGCAAAGGGATATTTGGAAGCCCATAGAGGGCTATGGTGAAAAAGGAAATATCTTCAGTTCAAAACTGGAAAGAAGCTTTCTGAGAAACTGCTCTGTGTTCTGTTAATTAATCTCACAGAGTTACATCTTTCCCTTCAAGAAGCCTTTCGCTAAGGCTGTTCTTGTGTAATTGGAAAAGGGATATTTGGAAGCCCATAGAGGTCTATGGTGAAAAAGGAAATATCTTCCGTTCATAACTGGAAAGAAGCTTTCTGAGAAACTGCTCTGTGTTCTGTTAATTCATCTCACAGAGTTACATCTTTCCCTTCAAGAAGTCTTTCGCTAAGGCTGTTCTTGTGTAATTGGCAAAGGGATATTTGGAAGCCCATAGAGGGCTATGGTGAAAAAGGAAATATCTTCCGTTCAAAACTGGAAAGAAGCTTTCTGAGAAACTGCTCTGTGTTCTGTTAATTCATCTCACAGAGTTACATCTTTCCCTTCAAGAAGCCTTTCGCTAACACTGTTCTTGTGGAATTGGCAAAGGGATACTTCGAACCCCATAGAGGGCTATGGTGAAAAAGGAAATATCATCCGTTCAAAACTGGAAAGAAGCTTTCTGAGAAACTGCTCTGTGTTCTGTTAATTCATCTCACAGAGTTACAACTTTCCCTTGAAGAAGACTTTCGCTAAGGCTATTCTTGTGGAATTGGTAATAGGATATTTGGAAGCCCATAGAGGGCTAAGGTGAAAAAGGAAATATCTTCCGTTGAAAACTGGAAACAAGCCTTCTGAGGAACTGCTCTGTGTTCTGTTAATTCATCTCACAGAGTTACATCTTTCCCTTCAAGAAGCCTTTCGCTAAGGTTGTTCTTGTGGAATTGGCAAAGGGATATTTGGAAGCCCATAGAGGGCTATGGTGAAAAAGGAAATATCTTCCGTTCAAAACTGGAAAGAAGCTTTCTGAGAAACTGCTCTGTGTTCTGTTAATTCATCTCACAGAGTTACATCTTTCCCTTCAAGGAGCCTTTCGCTAATTCTGTTCTTGTGGAATTCGCAAAGGGATATTTGGAAGCCCATAGAGGGCTATGGTGAAAAAGGAAATATCTTCCGTTCAAAACTGGAAAGAAGCTTTCTGAGAAACTGCTCTGTGTTCTGTTAATTCATCTCACAGAGTTACATCTTTCCCTTCAAGAAGCCTTTCGCTAAGGCTGTTCTTGTGGAATTGGCAAAGGGATATTTGGAAGCCCATAGAGGGCTATGGTGAAAAAGGAAATATCTTCCGTTCAAAACTGGAAAGAAGCTTTCCGAGAAACTGCTCTGTGTTCTGTTAATTCATCTCACAGAGTTACATCTTTCCCTTCAAGAAGCCTTTCGCTAAGGCTGTTCTTGTGGAATTGGCAAAGGGATATTTGGAAGCCCTTAGAGGGCTATGGTGAAAAAGGAAATATCTTCCGTTCAAAACTGGAAAGAAGCTTTCTGAGAAACTGCTCTGTGTTCTGTTAATTCATCTCACAGAGGTACATCTTTCCCTTCAAGAAGCCTTTCGCTAAGGTTGTTCTTGTGGAATTGGCAAAGGGATATTTGGAAACCCATTGAGGGCTATGGTGAAAAAGGAAATATATTCCGTTCAAAACTGGAAAGAAGCTTTCTGAGAAACTGCTCTGTGTTCTGTTAATTAATCTCACAGAGTTACATCTTTCCCTTCAAGAAGCCTTTCGCTCAGGCTGTTCTTGTGGAATTGGCAAAGGGATATTTGCAAGCCCATAGAGGGCTATGGTGAAAAAGGAAATAACTTCCGTTGAAAACTGGGAAAAAGCCTTCTGAGAAACTGCTCTGTGTTCTGTTAATTCATCTCACAGAGTTACATCTTTCCCTTGAAGAAGCCTTTCGCTAAGGCTGTTCTTGTGGAATTGGCAAAGGGATATTTGGAAGCCCATAGAGGGCTATGCTGAAAAAGGAAATATCTTCCGTTCAAAACTGGAAAGAAGCTTTCTGAGAAACTGCTCTGTGCTCTGTTAATTCATCTCACAGAGTTACATTTTCCCTTCAAGAAGTCTTTCGCTAAGGCTGTTCTTGTGGAATTGGCAAAGGGATATTTGGAAGCCCATAGAGGGCTATGGTGAAAAAGGAAATATCTTCCGTTCAAAACTGGAAAGAAGCTTTCTGAGAAACTGCTCTGTGTTCTGTTAATTCATCTCACAGAGTTACATCTTTCCCTTCAAGAAGCCTTTCGCTAACACTGTTCTTGTGGAATTGGCAAAGGGATACTTCGAAGCCCATAGAGGGCTATGGTGAAAAAGGAAATATCATCCGTTCCAAACTGGAAAGAAGCCTTCTGAGAAACTGCTCTGTGTTCTGTTAATTCATCTCACAGAGTTACATCTTTCCCTTCAAGAAGTCTTTCGCTAAGGCTATTCTTGTGGAATTGGTAATAGGATATTTGGAAGCCCATAGAGGGCTATGGTGAAAAAGGAAATACCTTCCGTTGAAAACTGGAAACAAGCCTTCTGAGGAACTGCTCTGTGTTCTGTTAATTCATCTCACAGAGTTACATCTTTCCCTTCAAGAAGCCTTTCGCTAAGGCTGTTCTTGTGGAATTGGCAAAGGGATATTTGGAAGCCCATAGAGGGCTATGGTGAAAAAGGAAATATCTTCCGTTCAAAACTGGAAAGAAGCTTTCTGAGAAACTGCTCTGTGTTCTGTTAATTCATCTCACAGAGTTACATCTTTCCCTTCAAGAAGCCTTTCGCTAAGGCTGTTCTTGTGGAATTGGCAAAGGGATATTTGGAAGCCCATAGAAGGTTATGGTGAAAAAGGAAATATCTTTCGTTTAACACTAGAAAGAAGATTTCTGAGAAACTGTTCTGTGTTCTGTTAATTCATCCCACAGAGTTACATCTTTCCCTTCATGACGCCTTTCGCTAAGGCTGTTCTTGTGTAATTGGAAAAGGGATATTTTTTAAGCCCATAGAGGGCTATGGTGAAAAAGGAAATATCTTCCGTTCAAAACTGGAAAGAAGCTTTCTGAGAAACTGCTCTGTGTTCTGTTAATTCATCTCACAGAGTTACATCTTTCCCTTCAAGAATTCTTTCGCTAAGGTTGTTCTTGTGGAATTGGCAAAGGGATATTTGGAGGCCCATAGAGGCCTTGGTGAAAAAGGACATATCTTCCGTTCAAAACTGGAAAGAAGCTTTCTGAGAAACTGCTCTGTGTTCTGTTAATTCATCTCACAGAGTTACATCTTTCTCTTCAAGAAGTCTTTCGCTAAGGCTGTTCTTGTGGAATTGGCAAAGGGATATTTGGAAGCCCATAGAGGGCTATGGTGAAAAAGGAAATATCTTCCGTTCAAAACTGGAAAGAAGCTTTCTGAGAAACTGCTCTGTGTTCTGTTAATTCATCTGACAGAGTTACATCTTTCCCTTCAAGAAGCCTTTCGCTAACACTTTTCTTGTGGAATTGGCAAAGGGATACTTCGAAGCCCATAGAGTGCTATGGTGAAAAAGGAAATATCATCCGATCAAAACTGGAAAGAAGCTTTCTGAGAAACTGCTCTGTGTTCTGTTAATTCATCTCACAGAGTTACATCTTTCCCTTCAAGAAGTCTTTCGCTAAGGCTGTTCTTGTGAAATTGGTAAAGGGATATTTGGAAGCCCATAGAGGGCTATGGTGAAAAAGGAAATATCTTCCGTTGAAAACTGGAAACAAGCCTTCTGAGGAACTGCTCTGTGTTCTGTTAATTCATCTCACAGAGTTACATCTTTCCCTTCAAGAAGCATTTCGCTAAGGCTGTTCTTGTGCAATTGCCAAAGGGATATTTGGAAGCCCAAAGAAGACTATGGTGAAAAAGGAAATATCTACCGTTCAAAACTGGAAAGAAGCTTTCTGAAAAACTGCTCTGTGTTCTGTTAATTCATCTCACAGAGTTACATCTGTCCCTTCAAGAAGCCTTTCGCTAAGGCTGTTCTTGTGGAATTGGCAAAGGGATATTTGGAAGCAGAAAGAGGGCTATGGTGAAAAAGGAAATATCTTCCGTTCAAAACTGGAAAGAAGCTTTCTGAGAAACTGCTCTGTGTTCTCTTAATTCATCTCACAGAGTTACATCTTTCCCTTCAAGAAGCCTTTCGCTAAGGCTGTTCTTGTGGAATTGGCAAACGGATACTTCGAAGCCCATAGAGGACTATGGTGAAAAAGGAAATATCATCCGTTCAAAACTGGAAAGAAGCTTTCTGAGAAACTGCTCTGTGTTCTGTTAATTCATCTCACAGAGTTACATCTTTCCCTTGAAGAAGTCTTTCGCTAAGGCTGTTCTTGTGGAATTGGTAAAGGGATATTTGGAGGCCCACAGAGGGCTATGGTGAAAAAGGAAATATCTTCCGTTGAAAACTGGAAACAAGCCTTCTGAGAAACTGCTCTGTGTTCTGTTAATTCATCTCACAGAGTTACATCTTTCCCTTCAAGAAGCCTTTCGCTAAGGCTGTTCTTGTGGAATTGACAAAGGGATATTTGGAAGCCCATAGAGGGCTATGGTGAAAAAGGAAATATCTTCCGTTCAAAACTGCAAAGAAGCTTTCTGAGAAACTGCTCTGTGTTCTGTTAATTCATCTCACAGAGTTACATCTTTCCCTTCAAGAAGTCTTTCGCTAAGGCTGTTCTTGTGGAATTGGCAAAGGGATATTTGGAAGCCCATAGAGGGCTATGGTGAAAAAGGAAATATCTTCCGTTCAAAACTGGAAAGAAGCTTTCTGAGAAACTGCTCTGTGTTCTGTTAATTAATCTCACAGAGTTACATCTTTCCCTTCAAGAAGCCTTTCGCTAAGGCTGTTCTTGTGTAATTGGAAAAGGGATATTTGGAAGCCCATAGAGGTCTATGGTGAAAAAGGAAATATCTTCCGTTCATAACTGGAAAGAAGCTTTCTGAGAAACTGCTCTGTGTTCTGTTAATTCATCTCACAGAGTTACATCTTTCCCTTCAAGAAGTCTTTCGCTAAGGCTGTTCTTGTGTAATTGGCAAAGGGATATTTGGAAGCCCATAGAGGGCTATGGTGAAAAAGGAAATATCTTCCGTTCAAAACTGGAAAGAAGC
Organism: Chlorocebus sabaeus; assembly: GCF_047675955.1. Taxonomy (NCBI): domain Eukaryota; kingdom Metazoa; phylum Chordata; class Mammalia; order Primates; family Cercopithecidae; genus Chlorocebus; species Chlorocebus sabaeus. Next base: position 437,144 of record NW_027327517.1, read on the forward strand.
TTTCTGAGAAACTGCTGTGTGTTCTGTTAATTCATCTCACAGAGTTACATCTTTCCCTTCAAGAAGCCTTTCGCTAACACTGTTCTTGTGGAATTGGCAAAGGGATACTTTGAAGCCCATAGAGGGCTATGGTGAAAAAGGAAATATCATCCGTTCAAAACTGGAAAGAAGCTTTCTGAGAAACTGCTCTGTGTTCTGTTAATTCATCTCACAGAGTTACATGTTTCCCTTCAAGAAGTCTTTCGCTAAGGCTATTCTTGTGGAATTGGTAATAGGATATTTGGAAGCCCATAGAGGGCTATGGTGAAAAAGGAAATATCTTCCGTTGAAAACTGGAAACAAGCCTTCTGAGGAACTGCTCTGTGTTCTGTTAATTCATCTCACAGAGTTACATCTTTCCCTTCAAGAAGCCTTTCGCTAAGGTTGTTCTTGTGGAATTGGCAAAGGGATATTTGGAAGCCCATAGAGGGCTATGGTGAAAAAGGAAATATCTTCCGTTCAAAACTGGAAAGAAGCTTTCTGAGAAACTGCTCTGTGTTCTGTTAATTCATCTCACAGAGTTACATCTTTCCCTTCAAGAAGCCTTTCGCTAAGGCTGTTCTTGTGGAATTGGCAAAGGGATATTTGGAAGCCCATAGAGGGCTATAGTGAAAAACGAAATATCTTCCGTTCAAAACTGGAAAGAAGCTTTCTGAGAAACTGCTCTGTGTTCTGTTAATTCATCTCACAGAGTTACATCTTTCCGTTCAAGAAGCCTTTCGCTAACACTGTTCTTGTGGAATTGGCAAAGGGATATTTGGAAGCCCATAGAGGGCTATGGTGAAAAAGGAAATATCTTCCGTTCAAAACTGGAAAGAAGCTTTCCGAGAATCTGCTCTGTGTTCTGTTAATTCATCTCACAGAGTTACATCTTTCCCTTCAAGAAGCCTTTCGCTAAGGCTGTTCTTGTGGAATTGGCAAAGGGATATTTGGAAGCCCTTAGAGGGCTATGGTGAAAAAGGAAATATCTTCCGTTCAAAACTGGAAAGAAGCTTTCTGAGAAACTGCTCTGTGTTCTGTTAATTCATCTCACAGAGGTACATCTTTCCCTTCAAGAAGCCTTTCGCTAAGGTTGTTCTTGTGGAATTGGCAAAGGGATATTTGGAAACCCATTGAGGGCTATGGTGAAAAAGGAAATATCTTCCGTTCAAAACTGGAAAGAAGCTTTCTGAGAAACTGCTCTGTGTTCTGTTAATTAATCTCACAGAGTTACATCTTTCCCTTCAAGAAGCCTTTCGCTCAGGCTGTTCTTGTGGAATTGGCAAAGGGATATTTGCAAGCCCATAGAGGGCTATGGTGAAAAAGGAAATAACTTCCGTTGAAAACTGGGAAAAAGCCTTCTGAGAAACTGCTCTGTGTTCTGTTAATTCATCTCACAGAGTTACATCTTTCCCTTGAAGAAGCCTTTCGCTAAGGCTGTTCTTGTGGAATTGGCAAAGGGATATTTGGAAGCCCATAGAGGGCTATGGTGAAAAAGGAAATATCTTCCGTTCAAAACTGGAAAGAAGCTTTCTGAGAAACTGCTCTGTGCTCTGTTAATTCATCTCACAGAGTTACATCTTTCCCTTCAAGAAGTCTTTCGCTAAGGCTGTTCTTGTGGAATTGGCAAAGGGATATTTGGAAGCCCATAGAGGGCTATGGTGAAAAAGGAAATATCTTCCATTCAAAACTGGAAAGAAGCTTTCTGAGAAACTGCTCTGTGTTCTGTTAATTCATCTCACAGAGTTACATCTTTCCCTTCAAGAAGCCTTTCGCTAACACTGTTCTTGTGGAATTGGCAAAGGGATACTTCGAAGCCCATAGAGGGCTATGGTGAAAAAGGAAATATCATCCGTTCCAAACTGGAAAGAAGCCTTCTGAGAAACTGCTCTGTGTTCTGTTAATTCATCTCACAGAGTTACATCTTTCCCTTCAAGAAGTCTTTCGCTAAGGCTATTCTTGTGGAATTGTTAATAGGATATTTGGAAGCCCATAGAGGGCTATGGTGAAAAAGGAAATATCTTCCGTTGAAAACTGGAAACAAGCCTTCTGAGGAACTGCTCTGTGTTCTGTTAATTCATCTCACAGAGTTACATCTTTCCCTTCAAGAAGCCTTTCGCTAAGGCTGTTCTTGTGGAATTGGCAAAGGGATATTTGGAAGCCCATAGAGGGCTATGGTGAAAAAGGAAATATCTTCCGTTCAAAACTGGAAAGAAGCTTTCTGAGAAACTGCTCTGTGTTCTGTTAATTCATCTCACAGAGTTACATCTTTCCCTTCAAGAAGCCTTTCGCTAAGGCTGTTCTTGTGGAATTGGCAAAGGGATATTTGGAAGCCCATAGAGGGCTATGGTGAAAAAGGAAATATCTTCCGTTCAAAACTGGAAAGAAGCTTTCTGAGAAACTGCTCTGTGTTCTGTTAATTCATCTCACAGAGTTACCTCTTTCCCTTCAAGAAGCCTTTCGCTAAGGCTGTTCTTGTGGAATTGGAAAAGGGATATTTGGAAGCCCATAGAGGGCTATGGTGAAAAAGGAAATATCTTCCGTTCAAAACTGGAAAGAAGCTTTCTGAGAAACTGCTCTATGTTCTGCTAATTCACCCCACAGAGTTACATCTTTCCCTTCCAGAAGCCTTTCGCTAAGGCTGTTCTTGTGGAATTGGAAAAGGGATATTTGGAAGCCCATAGAGGGCTATGGTGAAAAAGGAAATATCTTCCGTTCAAAACTGGAAAGAAGCTTTCTGAGAAACTGCTCTGTGTTCTGTTAATTCATCTCACAGAGTTACGTCTTTCCCTTCATGAAGCCTTTCGCTAAGGCTGTTCTTGTGGAATTGGCAAAGGGATATTTGGAAGCCCATAGAGGGCTCTGGTGAAAAAGGAAATATCTTCCGTTGAAAACTGGAAAGAAGCTTTCTGAGAAACTGCTCTGTGTTCTGTTAATTCGTCTCACAGAGTTACATCTTTCCCTTCAAGAAGCCTTTCGCTAAGGCTGTTCTTGTGGAATTGGCAAAGGGATACTTCGAAGCCCATAGAGGGCTATGGTGAAAAAGGAAATATCATCCGTTCAAAACTGGAAAGAAGCTTTCTGATAAACTGCTCTGTGTTCTGTTAATTCATCTCACAGAGTTACATCTTTACCTTCAATAAGCCTTTCGCTAAGGCTGTTCTTGTGGAATTGGCAAAGGGATATTTGGAAGCCCATAGAGGGTTATGTTGAAAAAGGAAATATCTTCCGTTTAACACTGGAAAGAAGATTTCTGAGAAACTGTTCTGTGTTCTGTTAATTAATCCCACAGAGTTACATCTTTCCCTTCATGACGCCGTTCGCTAAGGCTGTTCTTGTGGAATTGGCAAAGGGATATTTGGAAGCCCATAGAGGGCTATGGTGAAGAAGGAAATATCTTCCGTTCAAAACTGGAAAGAAGCTTTCTGAGAAACTGCTCTGTGTTCTGTTAATTCATCTCACAGAGTTACATCTTTCCCTTCAAGAAGCCTTTCGCTAAGGCTGTTCTTGTGGAATTGGCAAAGGGATACTCCGAAGCCCATAGAGGGCTATGGTGAAAAAGGAAATATCATCCGTTCAAAACTGGAAAGAAGCTTTCTGAGAAACTGCTCTGTGTTCTGTTAATTCATGTCACAGAGTTACATCTTTCCCTTCAAGAAGTCTTTCGCTAAGGCTGTTCTTGTGGAATTGGCAAAGGGATATTTGGAAGCCCTTAGAGGGCTATGGTGAAAAAGGAAATATCTTCCGTTCAAAACTGGAAAGAAGCTTTCTGAGAAACTGCTCTGTGTTCTGTTAATTCATGTCACAGAGTTACATCTTTCCCTTCAAGAAGCCTTTCGCTAAGGCTGTTCTTGTGGAATTGGCAAAGGGATATTTGGAAGCCCATAGAGGGCTATGGTAAAAAGGAAATATCTTCCGTTCAAAACTGGAAAGAAGCTTTCTGAGAAACTGCTCTGTGTTCTGTTAATTCATCTCACAGAGTTACATCTTTCCCTTCAAGAAGCCTTTCGCTAAGGCTGTTCTTGTGGAATTGGCAAAGGGATATTTGGAAGCCCATAGAGGGCTATGGTGAAAAAGGAAATATCTTCCGTTCAAAACTGGAAAGAAGCTTTCTGAGAAACTGCTCTGTGTTCTGTTAATTCATCTCACAGAGTTACATCTTTCCCTTCAAGAAGCCTTTCGCTAAGGCTGTTCTTTTGGAATTGGCAAAGGGATATTTGGAAGCCCATAGAGGGCTCTGGTGAAAAAGGAAATACCTTCCGATCAAAACCGGAAAGAAGCTTTCTGAGAAACTGCTCTGTGTTCTGTTAATTCATCTCACAGAGTTACATCTTTCCCTTCAAGAAGCCTTTCGCTAAGGCTGTTCTTGTGGAATTGGCAAAGGGATATTGGGAAGCCCATAGAGGGCTATGGTGAAAAAGGAAATATCTTCCGTTCAAAACTGGAAAGAAGCCTTCTGAGAAACTGCTCCGTGTTCTGTTAATTCATCTCACAGAGTTACATCTTTCCCTTCAAGAATCCTTTCGCTAAGGCTGTTCTTGTGGAATTGGCAAAGGGATATTTGGAAACCCATAGAGGGCTATGGTGAAAAAGGAAATATCTTCCGTTCAAAAGTGGAAAGAAGCTTTCGGAGAAACTGCTCTGTGTTCTGTTAATTCATCTCACAGAGTTACATCTTTCCCTTCAAGAAGCCTTTCGCTAAGGCTGTTCTTGTGGAATTGGCAAAGGGATATTTGGAAGCCTATAGAGGGCAATGGTGAAAAAGGAAATATCTTCCGTTCAAAACTGGAAAGAAGCTTTCTGAGAAACTGCTCTGTGTTCTGTTAATTCATCTCTCAGAGTTACATCTTTCCCTTCAAGAAGCCTTTCGCTAAGGCTGTTCTTGTGGAATTGGCAAAGGGATATTTGGAAGCCCATAGAGGGCTATGGTGAAAAAGGAAATATCTTCCGTTCAAAACTGGAAAGAAGCTTTCTGAGAAACTGCTCTGTGTTCTGTTAATTCATCTCACAGAGTTACATCTTTCCCTTCAAGAAGCCTTTCGCTAAGGCTGTTCTTGTGGAATTGGCAAAGGGATATTTGGAAGCCCATAGAGGGCTATGGTGAAAAAGGAAATATCTTCCGTTAAAAACTGGAAGGAAGCTTTCTGAGAAACTACTCTGTGTTCTGTTAATTCATCTCACAGAGTTACATCTTTCCCTTCAAGAAGCCTTCCGCTAAGGCTGTTCTTGTGGAATTGGCAAAGGGATATTTGGAAGCCCATAGAGGGCTAAGGTGAAAAAGGAAATATCTTCCGTTCAAAACTGGAAAGAAGATTTCTGAGAAACTGCTCTGTGTACTGTTAATTCATCTCACAGAGTTACATCTTTCCCTTCAAGAAGTCTTTCGCTAAGGCTGTTCTTGTGGAATTGGTAAAGGGATATTTGGAAGCCCATAGAGGGCTATGGTGAAAAAGGAAATATCTTCTGTTGAAAACTGGAAACAAGCCTTCTGAGGAACTACTCTGTGTTCTGTTAATTCATCTCACAGAGTTACATCTTTCCCTTCAAGAAGCCTTTTGCTAAGGCTGTTCTTGTGGAATTGGCAAAGGGATATTTGGAAGCCCATAGAGGGCTATGGTGAAAAAGGAAATACCTTCCGTTCAAAAGTAGAAAGAAGCTTTCTGAGAAACTGCTCTGTGTTCTGTTAATTCATCTCACAGAGTTGCATCTTTCCCTTCAAGAAGCCTTTCGCTAAGGCTGTTCTTGTGGAATTGGCAAAGGGATATTTGGAAGCCCATAGAGGGCTATGGTGAAAAAGGAAATATCTTCCGTTCAAAACTGGAAAGAAGCTTTCTGAGAAACTGCTCTGTGTTCTGTTAATTCATCTCACAGAGTTACATCTTTCCCTTCAAGAAGTCTTTCGCTAAGGCTGTTCTTGTGGAATTGACAAAGGGAAATTTGGAAGCCCATAGAGGGCTATGGTGAAAAAGGAAATATCTTCCGTTCAAAACTGGAAAGAAACTTTCTGAGAAACTGCTCTGTGTTCTGTTAATTCATCTCACAGAGTTACATCTTTCCCTTCAAGAAGCCTTTCGCTAAGGCTGTTCTTGTGGAATTGGCAAAGGGATATTTGGAAGCCAATAGAGTGCTATGGTGAAAAAGGAAATATCTTCCGTTCAAAATTGGAAAGAAGCTTTCTGAGAAACTGCTCGGTGTTCTGTAAATTCATCTCACAGAGTTACATCTTTCCCTTCAAGAAGCCTTTAGCTAAGGCTGTTCTTGTGGAATTGGCAAAGGGATATTTGGAAGCCCCTAGAGTGCTTTGGTGAAAAAGGAAATACCTTCCGTTCCAAACTGAAAAGAAGCTTTCTGAGAAACTGCTCTGTGTTCTATTAATTCATCTCACAGAGTTACATCTTTCCCTTGAAGAATCCTTTCGCTAAGGCTGTTCTTGTGGAATTGGCAAAGGGATATTTGGAAGCCCATAGAGGGTTATGGTGAAAAAGGAAATATCTTCCGTTTAACACTTGAAAGAAGATTTCTGAGAAACTGTTCTGTGTTCTGTTAATTCATCCCACAGAGTTACATCTTTCCCTTCATGACGCCTCTCGCTAAGGCTGTTTTTGTGGAATTGGCAAAGGGATATTTGGAAGCCCATAGAGGGTTATGGTGAAGAAGGAAATATCTTCCGTTCAAAACTGGAAAGAAGCTTTCTGAGAAACTGCTCTGTGTTCTATTAATTCATCTCACAGAGTTCCATGTTTCCCTTCAAGAAGCCTTTCGCTAAGGCTGTGCTTGTGCAATTGCCAAAGGGATATTTGGAAGCCCAAAGAAGACTATGGTGAAAAAGGAAATATCTACCGTTCAAAACTGGAAAGAAGCTTTCTGAGAAACTGCTCTGTGTTCTGTTAATTCATCTCACAGAGTTACATCTTTCCCTTCAAGAAGCCTTTCGCTAAGGCTGTTCTTGTGGAATTGGCAAAGGGATACTCCGAAGCCCATAGAGGGCTATGGTGAAAAAGGAAATATCATCCGTTCAAAACTGGAAAGAAGCTTTCTGAGAAACTGCTCTTTGTTCTGTTAATTCATCTCACAGAGTTACATCTTTCCCTTCAAGAAGCCTTTCGCTAAGGCTGTTCTTGTGGAATTGGCAAAGGGATATTTGGAAGCCCATAGAGGGCTATGGTGAAAAAGGAAATATCCTCCGTTCAAAACTGGAAACAAGCTTTCTGAGAAACTGCTCTGTGTTCTGTTAATTCATCTCACAGAGTTACATCTTTCCCTTCAAGAAGCCTTTCGCTAAGGCTGTTCTTGTGGAATTGGCAAAGGGATATTTGGAAGCCCATAGAGGGCTATGGTGAAAAAGGAAATATCTTCCGTTGAAAACTGGAAAGAAGCTTTCTGAGAAACTGCTCTGTGTTCTGTTACTTCATCTCACAGAGTTACATCTTTCCCTTCAAGAAGCCTTTCGCTAAGGCTGTTCTTGTGGAATAGGAAAAGGGATATTTGGATGCCCATAGAGTGCTACGGTGAAAAAGGAAATATCTTCCGTTCAAAACTGGAAAGAAGCTTTGTGAAAAACTGCTCTGTGTTCTGTTAATTCATCTCACAGAGTTACATCTTTCCCTTCAAGAAGCCTTTCGCTAAGGCTGTTCTTGTGGAATTGGCAAAGGGATATTTGGAAGCCCATAGAGGGCTATGGTGAAAAAGGAAATATCTTCCGTTCAAAACTGGAAAGAAGCTTTCTGAGAAACTGCTCTATGTTCTGTTAATTCATCTCACAGAGTTACCTCTTTCCCTTCAAGAAGCCTTTCGCTAAGGCTGTTCTTGTGGAATTGGCAAAGGGATATTTGGAAGCCCATAGAGGGCTATGGTGAAAAAGGAAATATCTTCCGTTCAAAACTGGAAGGAAGCTTTCTGAGAAACTGCTCTGTGTTCTGTTAATTCATCTCACAGAGTTACATCTTTCCCTTCAAGAAGCCTTTCGCTAAGGCTGTTCTTGTGGAATTGACAAAGGGATATTTGGAAACCCATAGAGGGCTATGGTGAAAAAGGAAATATCTTCCGTTCAAAACTGGAAAGAAGCTTTCTGAGAAACTGCTCTGTGTTCTGTTAATTCATCTCACAGAGTTACATCTTTCCCTTCAAGAAGCCTTTCGCTAAGGCTGTTCTTGTGGAATTGGCAAAGGGATATTTGGAAGCCCATAGAGGGTTACGGTGAAAAAGGAAATATCTTCCGTTTAACACTGGAAAGAAGATTTCTGAGAAACTGTTCTGTGTTCTGTTAATTCATCTCACAGAGTTACATCTTTCCCTTCATGACGCCTTTCGCTAAGGCTGTTTTGTGGAATTGGCAAAGGGATATTTGGAAGCCCATAGAGGGCTACGGTGAAAAAGGAAATATCTTCCGTTCAAAACTGGAAAGAAGCTTTCTGAGAAACTGCTCTGTGTTCTGTTAATTCATCTCACAGAGTTACATCTTTCCCTTCAAGAAGCCTTTCGCTAACACTGTTCTTGTGGAATTGGCAAAGGGATACTTCGAAGGCCATAGAGGGCTATGGTGAAAAAGGAAATATCATCCGTTCAAAACTGGAAAGAAGCTTTCTGAGAAACTACTCTGTGTTCTGTTAATTCATCTCACAGAGTTACATCTTTCCCTTCAAGAAGCCTTTCGCTAACACTGTTCTTGTGGAATTGGCAAAGGGATATTTGGAAACCCATAGAGGGCTATGGTGAAAAAGGAAATATCTTCCGATCAAAACTGGAAAGAAGCTTTCTGAGAAACTGCTCTGTGTTCTGTTAATTCATCTCACAGAGTTACATCTTTCCCTTCAAGAAGCCTTTCGCTAAGGCTGTTCTTGTGGAATTGGCAAAGGGATATTTGGAAGCCCTTAGAGAGCTATGGTGAAAAAGGAAATATCTTCCGTTCAAAACTGGAAAGAAGCTTTCTGAGAAACTGCTCTGTGTTCTGTTAATTCATCTCACAGAGTTACATCTTTCCCTTCAAGAAGCCTTTCGCTAAGGCTGTTCTTGTGGAATTGGCAAAGGGATATTTGGAAGCCCATAGAGGGCTATGGTGAAAAAGGAAATATCTTCCGTTCAAAACTGGAAAGAAGCTTTCTGAGAAACTGCTCTGTGTTCTGTTAATTCATCTCACAGAGTTACATCTTTCCCTTCAAGAAGCCTTTCGCTAAGGCTGTTCTTTTGGAATTGGCAAAGGGATATTTGGAAGCCCATAGAGGGCTCTGGTGAAAAAGGATATACCTTCCGATCAAAACCGGAAAGAAGCTTTCTGAGAAACTGCTCTGTGTTCTGTTAATTCATCTCACAGAGTTACATCTTTCCCTTCAAGAAGCCTTTCGCTAAGGCTGTTCTTGTGGAATTGGCAAAGGGATATTGGGAAGCCCATTGAGGGCTATGGTGAAAAAGGAAATATCTTCCGTTCAAAACTGGAAAGAAGCCTTCTGAGAAACTGCTCCGTGTTCTGTTTATTCATCTCACAGAGTTACATCTTTCCCTTCAAGAATCCTTTCGCTAAGGCTGTTCTTGTGGAATTGGCAAAGGGATATTTGGAAACCCATAGAGGGCTATGGTGAAAAAGGAAATATCTTCCGTTCAAAAGTGGAAAGAAGCTTTCGGAGAAACTGCTCTGTGTTCTGTTAATTCATCTCACAGAGTTACATCTTTCCCTTCAAGAAGCCTTTCGCTAAGGCTGTTCTTGTGGAATTGGCAAAGGGATATTTGCAAGCCTATAGAGGGCAATGGTGAAAAAGGAAATATCTTCCGTTCAAAACTGGAAAGAAGCTTTCTGAGAAACTGCTCTGTGTTCTGTTAATTCATCTCTCAGAGTTACATCTTTCCCTTCAAGAAGCCTTTCGCTAAGGCTGTTCTTGTGGAATTGGCAAAGGGATATTTGGAAGCCCATAGAGGGCTATGGAGAAAAAGGAAATATCTTCCGTTCAAAACTGGAAAGAAGCTTTCTGAGAAACTGCTCTGTGTTCTGTTAATTCATCTCACAGAGTTACATCTTTCCCTTCAAGAAGCCTTTCGCTAAGGCTGTTCTTGTGGAATTGGCAAAGGGATATTTGGAAGCCCATAGAGGGCTATGGTGAAAAAGGAAATATCTTCCGTTAAAAACTGGAAGGAAGCTTTCTGAGAAACTACTCTGTGTTCTGTTAATTCATCTCACAGAGTTACATCTTTCCCTTCAAGAAGCCTTCCTCTAAGGCTGTTCTTGTGGAATTGGCAATGGGATATTTGGAAGCCCATAGAGGGCTAAGGTGAAAAAGGAAATATCTTCCGTTCAAAACTGGAAAGAAGCTTTCTGAGAAACTGCTCTGTGTACTGTTAATTCATCTCACAGAGTTACATCTTTCCCTTCAAGAAGTCTTTCGCTAAGGCTGTTCTTGTGGAATTGGTAAAGGGATATTTGGAAGCCCATAGAGGGCTATGGTGAAAAAGGAAATATCTTCTGTTGAAAACTGGAAACAAGCCTTCTGAGGAACTACTCTGTGTTCTGTTAATTCATCTCACAGAGTTACATCTTTCCCTTCAAGAAGCCTTTTGCTAAGGCTGTTCTTGTGGAATTGGCAAAGGGATATTTGGAAGCCCATAGAGGGCTATGGTGAAAAAGGAAATACCTTCCGTTCAAAAGTGGAAAGAAGCTTTCTGAGAAACTGCTCTGTGTTCTGTTAATTCATCTCACAGAGTTGCATCTTTCCCTTCAAGAAGCCTTTCACTAAGGCTGTTCTTGTGGAATTGGCAAAGGGATATTTGGAAGCCCATAGAGGGCTATGGTGAAAAAGGAAATATCTTCCGTTCAAAACTGGAAAGAAGCTTTCTGAGAAACTGCTCTGTGTTCTGTTAATTCATCTCTCAGAGTTACATCTTTCCCTTCAAGAAGCCTTTCGCTAAGGCTGTTCTTGTGGAATTGGCAAAGGGATATTTGGAAGCCCTTAGAGGGCTATGGTGAAAAAGGAAATATCTTCCGTTCAAAACTGGAAAGAAGCTTTCTGAGAAACCGCTCTGTGTTCTGTTAATTCATCTCACAGAGTTACATCTTTCCCTTCAAGAAGCCTTTCGCTAAGGCTGTTCTTGTGGAATTGGCAAAGGGATATTTGGAAGCCCATAGAGGGCTATGGTGAAAAAGGAAATATCTTCCGTTAAAAACTGGAAGGAAGCTTTCTGAGAAACTGCTCTGTGTTCTGTTAATTCATCTCACAGAGTTACATCTTTCCCTTCAAGAAGCCTTCCGCTAAGGCTGTTCTTGTGGAATTGGCAAAGGGATATTTGGAAGCCCATAGAGGGCTAAGGTGAAAAAGGAAATATCTTCCGTTCAAAACTGGAAAGAAGCTTTCTGAGAAACTGCTCTGTGTACTGTTAATTCATCGCACAGAGTTACATCTTTCCCTTCAAGAAGTCTTTAGCTAAGGCTGTTCTTGTGGAATTGGTAAAGGGATATTTGGAAGCCCATAGAGGGCTATGGTGAAAAAGGAAATATCTTCTGTTGAAAACTGGAAAAAAGCCTTCTGAGGAACTACTCTGTGTTCTGTTAATTCATCTCACAGAGTTACATCTTTCCCTTCAAGAAGCCTTTCGCTAAGGCTGTTCTTGTGGAATTGGCAAAGGGATATTTGGAAGCCCATAGAGGGCTATGGTGAAAAAGGAAATATCTTCCGTTCAAAAGTGGAAAGAAGCTTTCTGAGAAACTGCTCTGTGTTCTGTTAATTCATCTCACAGAGTTGCATCTTTCCCTTCAAGAAGCCTTTCGCTAAGGCTGTTCTTGTGGAATTGGCATAGGGATATTTGGAAGCCCATAGAGGGCTATGGTGAAAAAGGAAATATCTTCCGTTCAAAACTGGAAAGAAACTTTCTGAGAAACTGCTCTGTGTTCTGTTAATTCATCTCACAGAGTTACATCTTTCCCTTCAAGAAGCCTTTCGCTAAGGCTGTTCTTGTGGAATTGGCAAAGGGATATTTGGAAGCCAATAGAGTGCTATGGTGAAAAAGGAAATATCTTCCGTTCAAAATTGGAAAGAAGCTTTCTGAGAAACTGCTCGGTGTTCTGTAAATTCATCTCACAGAGTTACATCTTTCCCTTCAAGAAGCCTTTCGCTAAGGCTGTTCTTGTGGAATTGGCAAAGGGATATTTGGAAGCCCCTAGAGTGCTTTGGTGAAAAAGGAAATACCTTCCGTTCCAAACTGAAAAGAAGCTTTCTGAGAAACTGCTCTGTGTTCTGTTAATTCATCTCACAGAGTTACATCTTTCCCTTCAAGAAGCCTTTCGCTAAGGCTGTTCTTGTGGAATTGGAAAAGGGATATTTAGAAGCCCATAGAGGGCTGTGGTGAAAAAGGAAATATCTTCCGTTCAAAACTGGAAAGAAGCTTTCTGAGAAACTGCTCTGTGTTCTGTTAATTCATCTCACTGAGTTACATCTTTCTCTTCAAGAAGCCTTTCGCTAAGTCTGTTCTTGTGGAATTGACAAAGGGATATTTGGAAGCCAATAGAGGGCTATGGTGAAAAAGGAAATATCTTCCGTTCAAAACTGGAAAGAAGCTTTCTGAGAAACTGCTCTGTGCTCTGTTAATTCATCTCACAGAGTTACATCTTTCCCTTCAAGAAGCCTTTCGCTAAGGCTGTTCTTGTGGAATTGGCAAAGGGATATTTGGAAGCCCATAGAGGGCTATGGTGAAAAAGGAAATATCTTCCGTTCAAAAGTGGAAAGAAGCTTTCGGAGAAACTGCTCTTTGTTCTGTTAATTCATCTCACAGAGTTACATCTTTCCCTTCAAGAAGCCTTTCGCTAAGGCTGTTCTTGTGGAATTGGCAAAGGGATATTTGGAAGCCTATAGAGGGCTATGGTGAAAAAGGAAATATCTTCCGTTCAAAACTGGAAAGAAGCTTTCTGAGAAACTGCTCTGTGTTCTGTTAATTCATCTCTCAGAGTTACATCTTTCCCTTCAAGAAGCCTTTCGCTAAGGCTTTTCTTGTGGAATTGGCAAAGGGATATTTGGAAGCCCATAGAGGGCTATGGTGAAAAAGGAAATATCTTCCGTTCAAAACTGGAAAGAAGCTTTCTGAGAAACTGCTCTGTGTTCTGTTAATTCATCTCACAGAGTTACATCTTTCCCTTCAAGAAGCCTTTCGCTAAGGCTGTTCTTGTGGAATTGGCAAAGGGATATTTGGAAGCCCATAGAGGGCTATGGTGAAAAAGGAAATACCTTCCGTTAAAAACTGGAAGGAAGCTTTCTGAGAAACTGCTCTGTGTTCTGTTAATTCATCTCACAGAGTTACATCTTTCCCTTTAAGAAGCCTTCCGCTAAGGCTGTTCTTGTGGAATTGGCAAAGGGATATTTGGAAGCCCATAGAGGGCTAAGGTGAAAAAGGAAATATCTTCCGTTCAAAACTGGAAAGAAGCTTTCTGAGAAATTGCTCTGTGTACTGTTAATTCATCTCACAGAGTTACATCTTTCCCTTCCAGAAGTCTTTCGCTAAGGCTGTTCTTGTGGAATTGGTAAAGGGATATTTGGAAGCCCATAGAGGGCTATGGTGAAAAAGGAAATATCTTCTGTTGAAAACTGGAAACAAGCCTTCTGAGGAACTACTCTGTGTTCTCTTAATTCATCTCACAGAGTTACATCTTTCCCTTCAAGAAGCCTTTCGCTAAGGCTGTTCTTGTGGAATTGGCAAAGGGATATTTGGAAGCCCATAGAGGGCTATGGTGAAAAAGGAAATACCTTCCGTTCAAAACTGGAAAGAAGCTTTCTGAGAAACTGCTCTGTGTTCTGTTAATTCATCTCACAGAGTTGCATCTTTCCCTTCAAGAAGCCTTTCGCTAAGGCTGTTCTTGTGGAATTGGCAAAGGGATATTTGGAAACCCAAAGAGGGCTATGGTGAAAAAGGAAATATCTTCCGTTCAAAACTAGAAAGAAGCTTTCTGAGAAACTGCTCTGTGTTCTGTTAATTTATCTCACAGAGTTACATCTTTCCCTTCAAGAAGCCTTTCGCTAAGGCTGTTCTTGCGTAATTGGAAAAGGGATATTTGGAAGCCCATAGAGGGCTATGGTGAAAAAGGAAATATCTTCCGTTCAAAACTGGAAAGAAGCTTTCTGAGAAACTGCTCTGTGTTCTGTTAATTCATCTCACAGAGTTACATCTTTCCCTTCAAGAAGCCTTTCGCTAAGGTTGTTCTTGTGGAATTGGCAAAGGGATATTTGGAGGCCCATAGTGGCCTTGGTGAAAAAGGAAATATCTTCCGTTCAAAACTGGAAAGAAGCTTTCTGAGAAAGTGCTCTGTGTTCTGTTAATTCATCTCACAGAGTTACATCTTTCCCTTCAAGAAGCCTTTCGCTAACACTGTTCTTGTGGTATTGGCAAAGGGATACTTCGAAGCCCATAGAGGGCTATGGTGAAAAAGGAAATATCATCCGTTCAAAACTGGAAAGAAGCTTTCTGAGAAACTGCTCTGTGTTCTGTTAATTCATCTCACAGAGTTACATCTTTGCCTTCAGGAAGCCTTTCGCTAAGGCTGTTCTTGTGGAATTGGCAAAGGGATATTTGGAATCCCATAGAGGGCTATGGTGAAAAAGGAAATATCTTCCGTTCAAAACTGGAAAGAAGCTTTCTGAGAAACTGCTCTGTGTTCTGTTAATTCATCTCACAGAGTTACATCTTTCCCTTCAAGAAGCCTTCCGCTAACACTGTTCTTGTGGAATTGGCAAAGGGATACTTCGAAGCCCATAGAGGGCTATGGTGAAAAAGGAAATATCATCCGTTCAAAACTGGAAAGAAGCTTTCTGAGAAACTGCTCTGTGTTCTGTTAATTCATCTCACAGAGTTACATCTTTGCCTTCAAGAAGCCTTTCGCTAAGGCTGTTCTTGTGGAATTGGCAAAGGGATATTTGGAAGCCCATAGAGGGCTATGGTGAAAAAGGAAATATCTTCCGTTGAAAACTGGAAACAAGCCTTCTGAGAAACTGCTCTGTGTTCTGTTAATTCATCTCACAGAGTTACATCTTTGCCTTTAAGAAGCCTTTCGCTAAGGCTGTTCTTGTGGAATTTGCAAAGGGATATTTGGAAGCTCTTTGAGGGCTATGGTGAAAAAGGAAATATCTTCCGTTCAAAACTGGAAAGAAGCTTTCTGAGAAACTGCTCTGTGTTCTGTTAATTCATCTCACAGAGTTACATCTTTCCCTTCAAGAAGCCTTTCGCTAAGGCTGTTCTTGTGGAATTGGCAAAGGGATATTTGGAAGCCAATAGAGTGCTATGGTGAAAAAGGAAATATCTTCCGTTCAAAATTGGAAAGAAGCTTTCTGAGAAACTGCTCGGTGTTCTGTAAATTCATCTCACAGAGTTACATCTTTCCCTTCAAGAAGCCTTTAGCTAAGGCTGTTCTTGTGGAATTGGCAAAGGGATATTTGGAAGCCCCTAGAGTGCTTTGGTGAAAAAGGAAATACCTTCCGTTCCAAACTGAAAAGAAGCTTTCTGAGAAACTGCTCTGTGTTCTATTAATTCATCTCACAGAGTTACATCTTTCCCTTGAAGAATCCTTTCGCTAAGGCTGTTCTTGTGGAATTGGCAAAGGGATATTTGGAAGCCCATAGAGGGTTATGGTGAAAAAGGAAATATCTTCCGTTTAACACTTGAAAGAAGATTTCTGAGAAACTGTTCTGTGTTCTGTTAATTCATCCCACAGAGTTACATCTTTCCCTTCATGACGCCTCTCGCTAAGGCTGTTTTTGTGGAATTGGCAAAGGGATATTTGGAAACCCATAAAGGGCTATGGTGAAGAAGGAAATATCTTCCGTTCAAAACTGGAAAGAAGCTTTCTGAGAAACTGCTCTGTGTTCTATTAATTCATCTCACAGGGTTCCATGTTTCCCTTCAAGAAGCCTTTCGCTAAGGCTGTGCTTGTGCAATTGCCAAAGGGATATTTGGAAGCCCAAAGAAGACTATGGTGAAAAAGGAAATATCTACCGTTCAAAACTGGAAAGAAGCTTTCTGAGAAACTGCTCTGTGTTCTGTTAATTCATCTCACAGAGTTACATCTTTCCCTTCAAGAAGCCTTTCGCTAAGGCTGTTCTTGTGGAATTGGCAAAGGGATACTCCGAAGCCCTTAGAGGGCTATGGTGAAAAAGGAAATATCATCCGTTCAAAACTGGAAAGAAGCTTTCTGAGAAACTGCTCTTTGTTCTGTTAATTCATCTCACAGAGTTACATCTTTCCCTTCAAGAAGCCTTTCGCTAAGGCTGTTCTTGTGGAATTGGCAAAGGGATATTTGGAAGCCCATAGAGGGCTATGGTGAAAAAGGAAATATCCTCCGTTCAAAACTGGAAACAAGCTTTCTGAGAAACTGCTCTGTGTTCTGTTAATTCATCTCACAGAGTTACATCTTTCCCTTCAAGAAGCCTTTCGCTAAGGCTGTTCTTGTGGAATTGGCAAAGGGATATTTGGAAGCCCATAGAGGGCTATGGTGAAAAAGGAAATATCTTCCGTTGAAAACTGGAAAGAAGCTTTCTGAGAAACTGCTCTGTGTTCTGTTACTTCATCTCACAGAGTTACATCTTTCCCTTCAAGAAGCCTTTCGCTAAGGCTGTTCTTGTGGAATAGGAAAAGGGATATTTGGAAGCCCATAGAGGGCTCTGGTGAAAAAGGAAATACCTTCCGATCAAAACCGGAAAGAAGCTTTCTGAGAAACTGCTCTGTGTTCTGTTAATTCATCTCACAGAGTTACATCTTTCCCTTCAAGAAGCCTTTCGCTAAGGCTGTTCTTGTGGAATTGGCAAAGGGATATTGGGAAGCCCATAGACGGCTATGGTGAAAAAGGAAATATCTTCCGTTCAAAACTGGAAAGAAGCCTTCTGAGAAACTGCTCCGTGTTCTGTTTATTCATCTCACAGAGTTACATCTTTCCCTTCAAGAATCCTTTCGCTAAGGCTGTTCTTGTGGAATTGGCAAAGGGATATTTGGAAACCCATAGAGGGCTATGGTGAAAAAGGAAATATCTTCCGTTCAAAACTGGAAAGAAGCTTTCGGAGAAACTGCTCTGTGTTCTGTTAATTCATCTCACAGAGTTACATCTTTCCCTTCAAGAAGCCTTTCGCTAAGGCTGTTCTTGTGGAATTGGCAAAGGGATATTTGCAAGCCTATAGAGGGCAATGGTGAAAAAGGAAATATCTTCCGTTCAAAACTGGAAAGAAGCTTTCTGAGAAACTGCTCTGTGTTCTGTTAATTCATCTCTCAGAGTTACATCTTTCCCTTCAAGAAGCCTTTCGCTAAGGCTGTTCTTGTGGAATTGGCAAAGGGATATTTGGAAGCCCATAGAGGGCTATGGAGAAAAAGGAAATATCTTCCGTTCAAAACTGGAAAGAAGCTTTCTGAGAAACTGCTCTGTGTTCTGTTAATTCATCTCACAGAGTTACATCTTTCCCTTCAAGAAGCCTTTCGCTAAGGCTATTCTTGTGGAATTGGCAAAGGGATATTTGGAAGCCCATAGAGGGCTATGGTGAAAAAGGAAATATTTTCCGTTAAAAACTGGAAGGAAGCTTTCTGAGAAACTGCTCTGTGTACTGTTAATTCATCTCACAGAGTTACATCTTTCCCTTCAAGAAGTCTTTCGCTAAGGCTGTTCTTGTGGAATTGGTAAAGGGATATTTGGAAGCCCATAGAGGGCTATGGTGAAAAAGGAAATATCTTCTGTTGAAAACTGGAAACAAGCCTTCTGAGGAACTACTCTGTGTTCTGTTAATTCATCTCACAGAGTTACATCTTTCCCTTCAAGAAGCCTTTTGCTAAGGCTGTTCTTGTGGAATTGGCAAAGGGATATTTGGAAGCCCATAGAGGGCTATGGTGAAAAAGGAAATACCTTCCGTTCAAAAGTGGAAAGAAGCTTTCTGAGAAACTGCTCTGTGTTCTGTTAATTCATCTCACAGAGTTGCATCTTTCCCTTCAAGAAGCCTTTCGCTAAGGCTGTTCTTGTGGAATTGGCAAAGGGATATTTGGAAGCCCATAGAGGGCTATGGTAAAAAGGAAATATCTTCCGTTCAAAACTGGAAAGAAGCTTTCTGAGAAACTGCTCTGTGTTCTGTTAATTCATCTCACAGAGTTACATCTTTCCCTTCAAGAAGCCTTTCGCTAAGGCTGTTCTTGTGGAATTGGCAAAGGGATATTTGGAAGCCCATAGAGGGCTATGGTGAAAAAGGAAATATCTTCCGTTCAAAACTGGAAAGAAGCTTTCTGAGAAACTGCTCTGTGTTCTGTTAATTCATCTCACAGAGTTACATCTTTCCCTTCAAGAAGCCTTTCGCTAAGGCTGTTCTTTTGGAATTGGCAAAGGGATATTTGGAAGCCCATAGAGGGCTCTGGTGAAAAAGGAAATACCTTCCGATCAAAACCGGAAAGAAGCTTTCTGAGAAACTGCTCTGTGTTCTGTTAATTCATCTCACAGAGTTACATCTTTCCCTTCAAGAAGCCTTTCGCTAAGGCTGTTCTTGTGGAATTGGCAAAGGGATATTGGGAAGCCCATAGAGGGCTATGGTGAAAAAGGAAATATCTTCCGTTCAAAACTGGAAAGAAGCCTTCTGAGAAACTGCTCCGTGTTCTGTTAATTCATCTCACAGAGTTACATCTTTCCCTTCAAGAATCCTTTCGCTAAGGCTGTTCTTGTGGAATTGGCAAAGGGATATTTGGAAACCCATAGAGGGCTATGGTGAAAAAGGAAATATCTTCCGTTCAAAAGTGGAAAGAAGCTTTCGGAGAAACTGCTCTGTGTTCTGTTAATTCATCTCACAGAGTTACATCTTTCCCTTCAAGAAGCCTTTCGCTAAGGCTGTTCTTGTGGAATTGGCAAAGGGATATTTGGAAGCCTATAGAGGGCAATGGTGAAAAAGGAAATATCTTCCGTTCAAAACTGGAAAGAAGCTTTCTGAGAAACTGCTCTGTGTTCTGTTAATTCATCTCTCAGAGTTACATCTTTCCCTTCAAGAAGCCTTTCGCTAAGGCTGTTCTTGTGGAATTGGCAAAGGGATATTTGGAAGCCCATAGAGGGCTATGGTGAAAAAGGAAATATCTTCCGTTCAAAACTGGAAAGAAGCTTTCTGAGAAACTGCTCTGTGTTCTGTTAATTCATCTCACAGAGTTACATCTTTCCCTTCAAGAAGCCTTTCGCTAAGGCTGTTCTTGTGGAATTGGCAAAGGGATATTTGGAAGCCCATAGAGGGCTATGGTGAAAAAGGAAATATCTTCCGTTAAAAACTGGAAGGAAGCTTTCTGAGAAACTACTCTGTGTTCTGTTAATTCATCTCACAGAGTTACATCTTTCCCTTCAAGAAGCCTTCCGCTAAGGCTGTTCTTGTGGAATTGGCAAAGGGATATTTGGAAGCCCATAGAGGGCTAAGGTGAAAAAGGAAATATCTTCCGTTCAAAACTGGAAAGAAGATTTCTGAGAAACTGCTCTGTGTACTGTTAATTCATCTCACAGAGTTACATCTTTCCCTTCAAGAAGTCTTTCGCTAAGGCTGTTCTTGTGGAATTGGTAAAGGGATATTTGGAAGCCCATAGAGGGCTATGGTGAAAAAGGAAATATCTTCTGTTGAAAACTGGAAACAAGCCTTCTGAGGAACTACTCTGTGTTCTGTTAATTCATCTCACAGAGTTACATCTTTCCCTTCAAGAAGCCTTTTGCTAAGGCTGTTCTTGTGGAATTGGCAAAGGGATATTTGGAAGCCCATAGAGGGCTATGGTGAAAAAGGAAATACCTTCCGTTCAAAAGTAGAAAGAAGCTTTCTGAGAAACTGCTCTGTGTTCTGTTAATTCATCTCACAGAGTTGCATCTTTCCCTTCAAGAAGCCTTTCGCTAAGGCTGTTCTTGTGGAATTGGCAAAGGGATATTTGGAAGCCCATAGAGGGCTATGGTGAAAAAGGAAATATCTTCCGTTCAAAACTGGAAAGAAGCTTTCTGAGAAACTGCTCTGTGTTCTGTTAATTCATCTCACAGAGTTACATCTTTCCCTTCAAGAAGTCTTTCGCTAAGGCTGTTCTTGTGGAATTGACAAAGGGAAATTTGGAAGCCCATAGAGGGCTATGGTGAAAAAGGAAATATCTTCCGTTCAAAACTGGAAAGAAACTTTCTGAGAAACTGCTCTGTGTTCTGTTAATTCATCTCACAGAGTTACATCTTTCCCTTCAAGAAGCCTTTCGCTAAGGCTGTTCTTGTGGAATTGGCAAAGGGATATTTGGAAGCCAATAGAGTGCTATGGTGAAAAAGGAAATATCTTCCGTTCAAAATTGGAAAGAAGCTTTCTGAGAAACTGCTCGGTGTTCTGTAAATTCATCTCACAGAGTTACATCTTTCCCTTCAAGAAGCCTTTAGCTAAGGCTGTTCTTGTGGAATTGGCAAAGGGATATTTGGAAGCCCCTAGAGTGCTTTGGTGAAAAAGGAAATACCTTCCGTTCCAAACTGAAAAGAAGCTTTCTGAGAAACTGCTCTGTGTTCTATTAATTCATCTCACAGAGTTACATCTTTCCCTTGAAGAATCCTTTCGCTAAGGCTGTTCTTGTGGAATTGGCAAAGGGATATTTGGAAGCCCATAGAGGGTTATGGTGAAAAAGGAAATATCTTCCGTTTAGCACTTGAAAGAAGATTTCTGAGAAACTGTTCTGTGTTCTGTTAATTCATCCCACAGAGTTACATCTTTCCCTTCATGACGCCTCTCGCTAAGGCTGTTTTTGTGGAATTGGCAAAGGGATATTTGGAAGCCCATAGAGGGCTATGGTGAAGAAGGAAATATCTTCCGTTCAAAACTGGAAAGAAGCTTTCTGAGAAACTGCTCTGTGTTCTATTAATTCATCTCACAGAGTTCCATGTTTCCCTTCAAGAAGCCTTTCGCTAAGGCTGTGCTTGTGCAATTGCCAAAGGGATATTTGGAAGCCCAAAGAAGACTATGGTGAAAAAGGAAATATCTACCGTTCAAAACTGGAAAGAAGCTTTCTGAGAAACTGCTCTGTGTTCTGTTAATTCATCTCACAGAGTTACATCTTTCCCTTCAAGAAGCCTTTCGCTAAGGCTGTTCTTGTGGAATTGGCAAAGGGATACTCCGAAGCCCATAGAGGGCTATGGTGAAAAAGGAAATATCATCCGTTCAAAACTGGAAAGAAGCTTTCTGAGAAACTGCTCTTTGTTCTGTTAATTCATCTCACAGAGTTACATCTTTCCCTTCAAGAAGCCTTTCGCTAAGGCTGTTCTTGTGGAATTGGCAAAGGGATATTTGGAAGCCCATAGAGGGCTATGGTGAAAAAGGAAATATCCTCCGTTCAAAACTGGAAACAAGCTTTCTGAGAAACTGCTCTGTGTTCTGTTAATTCATCTCACAGAGTTACATCTTTCCCTTCAAGAAGCCTTTCGCTAAGGCTGTTCTTGTGGAATTGGCAAAGGGATATTTGGAAGCCCATAGAGGGCTATGGTGAAAAAGGAAATATCTTCCGTTGAAAACTGGAAAGAAGCTTTCTGAGAAACTGCTCTGTGTTCTGTTACTTCATCTCACAGAGTTACATCTTTCCCTTCAAGAAGCCTTTCGCTAAGGCTGTTCTTGTGGAATAGGAAAAGGGATATTTGGATGCCCATAGAGTGCTACGGTGAAAAAGGAAATATCTTCCGTTCAAAACTGGAAAGAAGCTTTGTGAAAAACTGCTCTGTGTTCTGTTAATTCATCTCACAGAGTTACATCTTTCCCTTCAAGAAGCCTTTCGCTAAGGCTGTTCTTGTGGAATTGGCAAAGGGATATTTGGAAGCCCATAGAGGGCTATGGTGAAAAAGGAAATATCTTCCGTTCAAAACTGGAAAGAAGCTTTCTGAGAAACTGCTCTATGTTCTGTTAATTCATCTCACAGAGTTACCTCTTTCCCTTCAAGAAGCCTTTCGCTAAGGCTGTTCTTGTGGAATTGGCAAAGGGATATTTGGAAGCCCATAGAGGGCTATGGTGAAAAAGGAAATATCTTCCGTTCAAAACTGGAAGGAAGCTTTCTGAGAAACTGCTCTGTGTTCTGTTAATTCATCTCACAGAGTTACATCTTTCCCTTCAAGAAGCCTTTCGCTAAGGCTGTTCTTGTGGAATTGACAAAGGGATATTTGGAAACCCATAGAGGGCTATGGTGAAAAAGGAAATATCTTCCGTTCAAAACTGGAAAGAAGCTTTCTGAGAAACTGCTCTGTGTTCTGTTAATTCATCTCACAGAGTTACATCTTTCCCTTCAAGAAGCCTTTCGCTAAGGCTGTTCTTGTGGAATTGGCAAAGGGATATTTGGAAGCCCATAGAGGGTTACGGTGAAAAAGGAAATATCTTCCGTTTAACACTGGAAAGAAGATTTCTGAGAAACTGTTCTGTGTTCTGTTAATTCATCTCACAGAGTTACATCTTTCCCTTCATGACGCCTTTCGCTAAGGCTGTTTTGTGGAATTGGCAAAGGGATATTTGGAAGCCCATAGAGGGCTACGGTGAAAAAGGAAATATCTTCCGTTCAAAACTGGAAAGAAGCTTTCTGAGAAACTGCTCTGTGTTCTGTTAATTCATCTCACAGAGTTACATCTTTCCCTTCAAGAAGCCTTTCGCTAACACTGTTCTTGTGGAATTGGCAAAGGGATACTTCGAAGGCCATAGAGGGCTATGGTGAAAAAGGAAATATCATCCGTTCAAAACTGGAAAGAAGCTTTCTGAGAAACTACTCTGTGTTCTGTTAATTCATCTCACAGAGTTACATCTTTCCCTTCAAGAAGCCTTTCGCTAACACTGTTCTTGTGGAATTGGCAAAGGGATATTTGGAAACCCATAGAGGGCTATGGTGAAAAAGGAAATATCTTCCGATCAAAACTGGAAAGAAGCTTTCTGAGAAACTGCTCTGTGTTCTGTTAATTCATCTCACAGAGTTACATCTTTCCCTTCAAGAAGCCTTTCGCTAAGGCTGTTCTTGTGGAATTGGCAAAGGGATATTTGGAAGCCCTTAGAGAGCTATGGTGAAAAAGGAAATATCTTCCGTTCAAAACTGGAAAGAAGCTTTCTGAGAAACTGCTCTGTGTTCTGTTAATTCATCTCACAGAGTTACATCTTTCCCTTCAAGAAGCCTTTCGCTAAGGCTGTTCTTGTGGAATTGGCAAAGGGATATTTGGAAGCCCATAGAGGGCTATGGTGAAAAAGGAAATATCTTCCGTTCAAAACTGGAAAGAAGCTTTCTGAGAAACTGCTCTGTGTTCTGTTAATTCATCTCACAGAGTTACATCTTTCCCTTCAAGAAGCCTTTCGCTAAGGCTGTTCTTTTGGAATTGGCAAAGGGATATTTGGAAGCCCATAGAGGGCTCTGGTGAAAAAGGATATACCTTCCGATCAAAACCGGAAAGAAGCTTTCTGAGAAACTGCTCTGTGTTCTGTTAATTCATCTCACAGAGTTACATCTTTCCCTTCAAGAAGCCTTTCGCTAAGGCTGTTCTTGTGGAATTGGCAAAGGGATATTGGGAAGCCCATTGAGGGCTATGGTGAAAAAGGAAATATCTTCCGTTCAAAACTGGAAAGAAGCCTTCTGAGAAACTGCTCCGTGTTCTGTTTATTCATCTCACAGAGTTACATCTTTCCCTTCAAGAATCCTTTCGCTAAGGCTGTTCTTGTGGAATTGGCAAAGGGATATTTGGAAACCCATAGAGGGCTATGGTGAAAAAGGAAATATCTTCCGTTCAAAAGTGGAAAGAAGCTTTCGGAGAAACTGCTCTGTGTTCTGTTAATTCATCTCACAGAGTTACATCTTTCCCTTCAAGAAGCCTTTCGCTAAGGCTGTTCTTGTGGAATTGGCAAAGGGATATTTGCAAGCCTATAGAGGGCAATGGTGAAAAAGGAAATATCTTCCGTTCAAAACTGGAAAGAAGCTTTCTGAGAAACTGCTCTGTGTTCTGTTAATTCATCTCTCAGAGTTACATCTTTCCCTTCAAGAAGCCTTTCGCTAAGGCTGTTCTTGTGGAATTGGCAAAGGGATATTTGGAAGCCCATAGAGGGCTATGGAGAAAAAGGAAATATCTTCCGTTCAAAACTGGAAAGAAGCTTTCTGAGAAACTGCTCTGTGTTCTGTTAATTCATCTCACAGAGTTACATCTTTCCCTTCAAGAAGCCTTTCGCTAAGGCTGTTCTTGTGGAATTGGCAAAGGGATATTTGGAAGCCCATAGAGGGCTATGGTGAAAAAGGAAATATCTTCCGTTAAAAACTGGAAGGAAGCTTTCTGAGAAACTACTCTGTGTTCTGTTAATTCATCTCACAGAGTTACATCTTTCCCTTCAAGAAGCCTTCCTCTAAGGCTGTTCTTGTGGAATTGGCAATGGGATATTTGGAAGCCCATAGAGGGCTAAGGTGAAAAAGGAAATATCTTCCGTTCAAAACTGGAAAGAAGCTTTCTGAGAAACTGCTCTGTGTACTGTTAATTCATCTCACAGAGTTACATCTTTCCCTTCAAGAAGTCTTTCGCTAAGGCTGTTCTTGTGGAATTGGTAAAGGGATATTTGGAAGCCCATAGAGGGCTATGGTGAAAAAGGAAATATCTTCTGTTGAAAACTGGAAACAAGCCTTCTGAGGAACTACTCTGTGTTCTGTTAATTCATCTCACAGAGTTACATCTTTCCCTTCAAGAAGCCTTTTGCTAAGGCTGTTCTTGTGGAATTGGCAAAGGGATATTTGGAAGCCCATAGAGGGCTATGGTGAAAAAGGAAATACCTTCCGTTCAAAAGTGGAAAGAAGCTTTCTGAGAAACTGCTCTGTGTTCTGTTAATTCATCTCACAGAGTTGCATCTTTCCCTTCAAGAAGCCTTTCACTAAGGCTGTTCTTGTGGAATTGGCAAAGGGATATTTGGAAGCCCATAGAGGGCTATGGTGAAAAAGGAAATATCTTCCGTTCAAAACTGGAAAGAAGCTTTCTGAGAAACTGCTCTGTGTTCTGTTAATTCATCTCTCAGAGTTACATCTTTCCCTTCAAGAAGCCTTTCGCTAAGGCTGTTCTTGTGGAATTGGCAAAGGGATATTTGGAAGCCCTTAGAGGGCTATGGTGAAAAAGGAAATATCTTCCGTTCAAAACTGGAAAGAAGCTTTCTGAGAAACCGCTCTGTGTTCTGTTAATTCATCTCACAGAGTTACATCTTTCCCTTCAAGAAGCCTTTCGCTAAGGCTGTTCTTGTGGAATTGGCAAAGGGATATTTGGAAGCCCATAGAGGGCTATGGTGAAAAAGGAAATATCTTCCGTTAAAAACTGGAAGGAAGCTTTCTGAGAAACTGCTCTGTGTTCTGTTAATTCATCTCACAGAGTTACATCTTTCCCTTCAAGAAGCCTTCCGCTAAGGCTGTTCTTGTGGAATTGGCAAAGGGATATTTGGAAGCCCATAGAGGGCTAAGGTGAAAAAGGAAATATCTTCCGTTCAAAACTGGAAAGAAGCTTTCTGAGAAACTGCTCTGTGTACTGTTAATTCATCGCACAGAGTTACATCTTTCCCTTCAAGAAGTCTTTAGCTAAGGCTGTTCTTGTGGAATTGGTAAAGGGATATTTGGAAGCCCATAGAGGGCTATGGTGAAAAAGGAAATATCTTCTGTTGAAAACTGGAAAAAAGCCTTCTGAGGAACTACTCTGTGTTCTGTTAATTCATCTCACAGAGTTACATCTTTCCCTTCAAGAAGCCTTTCGCTAAGGCTGTTCTTGTGGAATTGGCAAAGGGATATTTGGAAGCCCATAGAGGGCTATGGTGAAAAAGGAAATATCTTCCGTTCAAAAGTGGAAAGAAGCTTTCTGAGAAACTGCTCTGTGTTCTGTTAATTCATCTCACAGAGTTGCATCTTTCCCTTCAAGAAGCCTTTCGCTAAGGCTGTTCTTGTGGAATTGGCATAGGGATATTTGGAAGCCCATAGAGGGCTATGGTGAAAAAGGAAATATCTTCCGTTCAAAACTGGAAAGAAGCTTTCTCAGAAACTGCTCTGTGTTCTCTTAATTCATTTCACAGAGTTACATCTTTCCCTTCAAGAAGCTTTTCGCTAAGGCTGTTCTTGTGGAATTGGCAAACGGATACTTCGAAGCCCATAGAGGGCTATGGTGAAAAAGGAAATATCATCCGTTCAAAACTGGAAAGAAGCTTTCTGAGAAACTGCTCTGTGTTCTGTTAATTCATCTCACAGAGTTACATCTTTCCCTTGAAGAAGTCTTTCGCTAAGGCTGTTCTTGTGGAATTGGTAAAGGGATATTTGGAGGCCCACAGAGGGCTATGGTGAAAAAGGAAATATCTTCCGTTCAAAACTGGAAAGAAACTTTCTGAGAAACTGCTCTGTGTTCTGTTAATTCATCTCACAGAGTTACATCTTTCCCTTCAAGAAGCCTTTCGCTAAGGCTGTTCTTGTGGAATTGGCAAAGGGATATTTGGAAGCCAATAGAGTGCTATGGTGAAAAAGGAAATATCTTCCGTTCAAAATTGGAAAGAAGCTTTCTGAGAAACTGCTCGGTGTTCTGTAAATTCATCTCACAGAGTTACATCTTTCCCTTCAAGAAGCCTTTCGCTAAGGCTGTTCTTGTGGAATTGGCAAAGGGATATTTGGAAGCCCCTAGAGTGCTTTGGTGAAAAAGGAAATACCTTCCGTTCCAAACTGAAAAGAAGCTTTCTGAGAAACTGCTCTGTGTTCTGTTAATTCATCTCACAGAGTTACATCTTTCCCTTCAAGAAGCCTTTCGCTAAGGCTGTTCTTGTGGAATTGGAAAAGGGATATTTAGAAGCCCATAGAGGGCTGTGGTGAAAAAGGAAATATCTTCCGTTCAAAACTGGAAAGAAGCTTTCTGAGAAACTGCTCTGTGTTCTGTTAATTCATCTCACTGAGTTACATCTTTCTCTTCAAGAAGCCTTTCGCTAAGTCTGTTCTTGTGGAATTGACAAAGGGATATTTGGAAGCCAATAGAGGGCTATGGTGAAAAAGGAAATATCTTCCGTTCAAAACTGGAAAGAAGCTTTCTGAGAAACTGCTCTGTGCTCTGTTAATTCATCTCACAGAGTTACATCTTTCCCTTCAAGAAGCCTTTCGCTAAGGCTGTTCTTGTGGAATTGGCAAAGGGATATTTGGAAGCCCATAGAGGGCTATGGTGAAAAAGGAAATATCTTCCGTTCAAAAGTGGAAAGAAGCTTTCGGAGAAACTGCTCTTTGTTCTGTTAATTCATCTCACAGAGTTACATCTTTCCCTTCAAGAAGCCTTTCGCTAAGGCTGTTCTTGTGGAATTGGCAAAGGGATATTTGGAAGCCTATAGAGGGCTATGGTGAAAAAGGAAATATCTTCCGTTCAAAACTGGAAAGAAGCTTTCTGAGAAACTGCTCTGTGTTCTGTTAATTCATCTCTCAGAGTTACATCTTTCCCTTCAAGAAGCCTTTCGCTAAGGCTGTTCTTGTGGAATTGGCAAAGGGATATTTGGAAGCCCATAGAGGGCTATGGTGAAAAAGGAAATATCTTCCGTTCAAAACTGGAAAGAAGCTTTCTGAGAAACTGCTCTGTGTTCTGTTAATTCATCTCACAGAGTTACATCTTTCCCTTCAAGAAGCCTTTCGCTAAGGCTGTTCTTGTGGAATTGGCAAAGGGATATTTGGAAGCCCATAGAGGGCTATGGTGAAAAAGGAAATACCTTCCGTTAAAAACTGGAAGGAAGCTTTCTGAGAAACTGCTCTGTGTTCTGTTAATTCATCTCACAGAGTTACATCTTTCCCTTTAAGAAGCCTTCCGCTAAGGCTGTTCTTGTGGAATTGGCAAAGGGATATTTGGAAGCCCATAGAGGGCTAAGGTGAAAAAGGAAATATCTTCCGTTCAAAACTGGAAAGAAGCTTTCTGAGAAATTGCTCTGTGTACTGTTAATTCATCTCACAGAGTTACATCTTTCCCTTCCAGAAGTCTTTCGCTAAGGCTGTTCTTGTGGAATTGGTAAAGGGATATTTGGAAGCCCATAGAGGGCTATGGTGAAAAAGGAAATATCTTCTGTTGAAAACTGGAAACAAGCCTTCTGAGGAACTACTCTGTGTTCTCTTAATTCATCTCACAGAGTTACATCTTTCCCTTCAAGAAGCCTTTCGCTAAGGCTGTTCTTGTGGAATTGGCAAAGGGATATTTGGAAGCCCATAGAGGGCTATGGTGAAAAAGGAAATACCTTCCGTTCAAAACTGGAAAGAAGCTTTCTGAGAAACTGCTCTGTGTTCTGTTAATTCATCTCACAGAGTTGCATCTTTCCCTTCAAGAAGCCTTTCGCTAAGGCTGTTCTTGTGGAATTGGCAAAGGGATATTTGGAAACCCAAAGAGGGCTATGGTGAAAAAGGAAATATCTTCCGTTCAAAACTAGAAAGAAGCTTTCTGAGAAACTGCTCTGTGTTCTGTTAATTTATCTCACAGAGTTACATCTTTCCCTTCAAGAAGCCTTTCGCTAAGGCTGTTCTTGCGTAATTGGAAAAGGGATATTTGGAAGCCCATAGAGGGCTATGGTGAAAAAGGAAATATCTTCCGTTCAAAACTGGAAAGAAGCTTTCTGAGAAACTGCTCTGTGTTCTGTTAATTCATCTCACAGAGTTACATCTTTCCCTTCAAGAAGCCTTTCGCTAAGGTTGTTCTTGTGGAATTGGCAAAGGGATATTTGGAGGCCCATAGTGGCCTTGGTGAAAAAGGAAATATCTTCCGTTCAAAACTGGAAAGAAGCTTTCTGAGAAAGTGCTCTGTGTTCTGTTAATTCATCTCACAGAGTTACATCTTTCCCTTCAAGAAGCCTTTCGCTAACACTGTTCTTGTGGTATTGGCAAAGGGATACTTCGAAGCCCATAGAGGGCTATGGTGAAAAAGGAAATATCATCCGTTCAAAACTGGAAAGAAGCTTTCTGAGAAACTGCTCTGTGTTCTGTTAATTCATCTCACAGAGTTACATCTTTGCCTTCAAGAAGCCTTTCGCTAAGGCTGTTCTTGTGGAATTGGCAAAGGGATATTTGGAATCCCATAGAGGGCTATGGTGAAAAAGGAAATATCTTCCGTTCAAAACTGGAAAGAAGCTTTCTGAGAAACTGCTCTGTGTTCTGTTAATTCATCTCACAGAGTTACATCTTTCCCTTCAAGAAGCCTTCCGCTAACACTGTTCTTGTGGAATTGGCAAAGGGATACTTCGAAGCCCATAGAGGGCTATGGTGAAAAAGGAAATATCATCCGTTCAAAACTGGAAAGAAGCTTTCTGAGAAACTGCTCTGTGTTCTGTTAATTCATCTCACAGAGTTACATCTTTGCCTTCAAGAAGCCTTTCGCTAAGGCTGTTCTTGTGGAATTGGCAAAGGGATATTTGGAAGCCCATAGAGGGCTATGGTGAAAAAGGAAATATCTTCCGTTGAAAACTGGAAACAAGCCTTCTGAGAAACTGCTCTGTGTTCTGTTAATTCATCTCACAGAGTTACATCTTTGCCTTTAAGAAGCCTTTCGCTAAGGCTGTTCTTGTGGAATTTGCAAAGGGATATTTGGAAGCTCTTTGAGGGCTATGGTGAAAAAGGAAATATCTTCCGTTCAAAACTGGAAAGAAGCTTTCTGAGAAACTGCTCTGTGTTCTGTTAATTCATCTCACAGAGTTACATCTTTCCCTTCAAGAAGCCTTTCGCTAAGGCTGTTCTTGTGGAATTGGCAAAGGGATATTTGGAAGCCAATAGAGTGCTATGGTGAAAAAGGAAATATCTTCCGTTCAAAATTGGAAAGAAGCTTTCTGAGAAACTGCTCGGTGTTCTGTAAATTCATCTCACAGAGTTACATCTTTCCCTTCAAGAAGCCTTTAGCTAAGGCTGTTCTTGTGGAATTGGCAAAGGGATATTTGGAAGCCCCTAGAGTGCTTTGGTGAAAAAGGAAATACCTTCCGTTCCAAACTGAAAAGAAGCTTTCTGAGAAACTGCTCTGTGTTCTATTAATTCATCTCACAGAGTTACATCTTTCCCTTGAAGAATCCTTTCGCTAAGGCTGTTCTTGTGGAATTGGCAAAGGGATATTTGGAAGCCCATAGAGGGTTATGGTGAAAAAGGAAATATCTTCCGTTTAACACTTGAAAGAAGATTTCTGAGAAACTGTTCTGTGTTCTGTTAATTCATCCCACAGAGTTACATCTTTCCCTTCATGACGCCTCTCGCTAAGGCTGTTTTTGTGGAATTGGCAAAGGGATATTTGGAAACCCATAAAGGGCTATGGTGAAGAAGGAAATATCTTCCGTTCAAAACTGGAAAGAAGCTTTCTGAGAAACTGCTCTGTGTTCTATTAATTCATCTCACAGGGTTCCATGTTTCCCTTCAAGAAGCCTTTCGCTAAGGCTGTGCTTGTGCAATTGCCAAAGGGATATTTGGAAGCCCAAAGAAGACTATGGTGAAAAAGGAAATATCTACCGTTCAAAACTGGAAAGAAGCTTTCTGAGAAACTGCTCTGTGTTCTGTTAATTCATCTCACAGAGTTACATCTTTCCCTTCAAGAAGCCTTTCGCTAAGGCTGTTCTTGTGGAATTGGCAAAGGGATACTCCGAAGCCCTTAGAGGGCTATGGTGAAAAAGGAAATATCATCCGTTCAAAACTGGAAAGAAGCTTTCTGAGAAACTGCTCTTTGTTCTGTTAATTCATCTCACAGAGTTACATCTTTCCCTTCAAGAAGCCTTTCGCTAAGGCTGTTCTTGTGGAATTGGCAAAGGGATATTTGGAAGCCCATAGAGGGCTATGGTGAAAAAGGAAATATCCTCCGTTCAAAACTGGAAACAAGCTTTCTGAGAAACTGCTCTGTGTTCTGTTAATTCATCTCACAGAGTTACATCTTTCCCTTCAAGAAGCCTTTCGCTAAGGCTGTTCTTGTGGAATTGGCAAAGGGATATTTGGAAGCCCATAGAGGGCTATGGTGAAAAAGGAAATATCTTCCGTTGAAAACTGGAAAGAAGCTTTCTGAGAAACTGCTCTGTGTTCTGTTACTTCATCTCACAGAGTTACATCTTTCCCTTCAAGAAGCCTTTCGCTAAGGCTGTTCTTGTGGAATAGGAAAAGGGATATTTGGAAGCCCATAGAGGGCTCTGGTGAAAAAGGAAATACCTTCCGATCAAAACCGGAAAGAAGCTTTCTGAGAAACTGCTCTGTGTTCTGTTAATTCATCTCACAGAGTTACATCTTTCCCTTCAAGAAGCCTTTCGCTAAGGCTGTTCTTGTGGAATTGGCAAAGGGATATTGGGAAGCCCATAGACGGCTATGGTGAAAAAGGAAATATCTTCCGTTCAAAACTGGAAAGAAGCCTTCTGAGAAACTGCTCCGTGTTCTGTTTATTCATCTCACAGAGTTACATCTTTCCCTTCAAGAATCCTTTCGCTAAGGCTGTTCTTGTGGAATTGGCAAAGGGATATTTGGAAACCCATAGAGGGCTATGGTGAAAAAGGAAATATCTTCCGTTCAAAACTGGAAAGAAGCTTTCGGAGAAACTGCTCTGTGTTCTGTTAATTCATCTCACAGAGTTACATCTTTCCCTTCAAGAAGCCTTTCGCTAAGGCTGTTCTTGTGGAATTGGCAAAGGGATATTTGCAAGCCTATAGAGGGCAATGGTGAAAAAGGAAATATCTTCCGTTCAAAACTGGAAAGAAGCTTTCTGAGAAACTGCTCTGTGTTCTGTTAATTCATCTCTCAGAGTTACATCTTTCCCTTCAAGAAGCCTTTCGCTAAGGCTGTTCTTGTGGAATTGGCAAAGGGATATTTGGAAGCCCATAGAGGGCTATGGAGAAAAAGGAAATATCTTCCGTTCAAAACTGGAAAGAAGCTTTCTGAGAAACTGCTCTGTGTTCTGTTAATTCATCTCACAGAGTTACATCTTTCCCTTCAAGAAGCCTTTCGCTAAGGCTATTCTTGTGGAATTGGCAAAGGGATATTTGGAAGCCCATAGAGGGCTATGGTGAAAAAGGAAATATTTTCCGTTAAAAACTGGAAGGAAGCTTTCTGAGAAACTGCTCTGTGTACTGTTAATTCATCTCACAGAGTTACATCTTTCCCTTCAAGAAGTCTTTCGCTAAGGCTGTTCTTGTGGAATTGGTAAAGGGATATTTGGAAGCCCATAGAGGGCTATGGTGAAAAAGGAAATATCTTCTGTTGAAAACTGGAAACAAGCCTTCTGAGGAACTACTCTGTGTTCTGTTAATTCATCTCACAGAGTTACATCTTTCCCTTCAAGAAGCCTTTTGCTAAGGCTGTTCTTGTGGAATTGGCAAAGGGATATTTGGAAGCC
Source organism: Chlorocebus sabaeus (assembly GCF_047675955.1). Lineage (NCBI taxonomy): Eukaryota > Metazoa > Chordata > Mammalia > Primates > Cercopithecidae > Chlorocebus > Chlorocebus sabaeus. The sequence continues at coordinate 469,419 of NW_027327517.1, forward strand.
CATAGAGGGCTATGGTGAAAAAGGAAATACCTTCCGTTCAAAAGTGGAAAGAAGCTTTCTGAGAAACTGCTCTGTGTTCTGTTAATTCATCTCACAGAGTTGCATCTTTCCCTTCAAGAAGCCTTTCGCTAAGGCTGTTCTTGTGGAATTGGCAAAGGGATATTTGGAAGCCCATAGAGGGCTATGGTGAAAAAGGAAATATCTTCCGTTCAAAACTGGAAAGAAGCTTTCTGAGAAACTGCTCTGTGTTCTGTTAATTCATCTCTCAGAGTTACATCTTTCCCTTCAAGAAGCCTTTTGCTAAGGCTGTTCTTGTGGAATTGGCAAAGGGATATTTGGAAGCCCTTAGAGGGCTATGGTGAAAAAGGAAATATCTTCCGTTCAAAACTGGAAAGAAGCTTTCTGAGAAACCGCTCTGTGTTCTGTTAATTCATCTCACAGAGTTACATCTTTCCCTTCAAGAAGCCTTTCGCTAAGGCTGTTCTTGTGGAATTGGCAAAGGGATATTTGGAAGCCCATAGAGGGCTATGGTGAAAAAGGAAATATCTTCCGTTAAAAACTGGAAGGAAGCTTTCTGAGAAACTGCTCTGTGTTCTGTTAATTCATCTCACAGAGTTACATCTTTCCCTTCAAGAAGCCTTCCGCTAAGGCTGTTCTTGTGGAATTGGCAAAGGGATATTTGGAAGCCCATAGAGGGCTAAGGTGAAAAAGGAAATATCTTCCGTTCAAAACTGGAAAGAAGCTTTCTGAGAAACTGCTCTGTGTACTGTTAATTCATCTCACAGAGTTACATCTTTCCCTTCAAGAAGTCTTTAGCTAAGGCTGTTCTTGTGGAATTGGTAAAGGGATATTTGGAAGCCCATAGAGGGCTATGGTGAAAAAGGAAATATCTTCTGTTGAAAACTGGAAACAAGCCTTCTGAGGAACTACTCTGTGTTCTGTTAATTCATCTCACAGAGTTACATCTTTCCCTTCAAGAAGCCTTTCGCTAAGGCTGTTCTTGTGGAATTGGCAAAGGGATATTTGGAAGCCCATAGAGGGCTATGGTGAAAAAGGAAATATCTTCCGTTCAAAAGTGGAAAGAAGCTTTCTGAGAAACTGCTCTGTGTTCTGTTAATTCATCTCACAGAGTTGCATCTTTCCCTTCAAGAAGCCTTTCGCTAAGGCTGTTCTTGTGGAATTGGCATAGGGATATTTGGAAGCCCATAGAGGGCTATGGTGAAAAAGGAAATATCTTCCGTTCAAAACTGGAAAGAAGCTTTCTGAGAAACTGCTCTGTGTTCTGTTAATTCATCTCACAGAGTTACATCTTTCCCTTCAAGAAGTCTTTCGCTAAGGCTGTTCTTGTGGAATTGACAAAGGGAAATTTGGAAGCCCATAGAGGGCTATGGTGAAAAAGGAAATATCTTCCGTTCAAAACTGGAAAGAAACTTTCTGAGAAACTGCTCTGTGTTCTGTTAATTCATCTCACAGAGTTACATCTTTCCCTTCAAGAAGCCTTTCGCTAAGGCTGTTCTTGTGGAATTGGCAAAGGGATATTTGGAAGCCAATAGAGTGCTATGGTGAAAAAGGAAATATCTTCCGTTCAAAATTGGAAAGAAGCTTTCTGAGAAACTGCTCGGTGTTCTGTAAATTCATCTCACAGAGTTACATCTTTCCCTTCAAGAAGCCTTTCGCTAAGGCTGTTCTTGTGGAATTGGCAAAGGGATATTTGGAAGCTCCTAGAGTGCTTTGGTGAAAAAGGAAATACCTTCCGTTCCAAACTGAAAAGAAGCTTTCTGAGAAACTGCTCTGTGTTCTGTTAATTCATCTCACAGAGTTACATCTTTCCCTTCAAGAAGCCTTTCGCTAAGGCTGTTCTTGTGGAATTGGAAAAGGGATATTTAGAAGCCCATAGAGGGCTGTGGTGAAAAAGGAAATATCTTCCGTTCAAAACTGGAAAGAAGCTTTCTGAGAAACTGCTCTGTGTTCTGTTAATTCATCTCACTGAGTTACATCTTTCTCTTCAAGAAGCCTTTCGCTAAGTCTGTTCTTGTGGAATTGACAAAGGGATATTTGGAAGCCAATAGAGGGCTATGGTGAAAAAGGAAATATCTTCCGTTCAAAACTGGAAAGAAGCTTTCTGAGAAACTGCTCTGTGCTCTGTTAATTCATCTCACAGAGTTACATCTTTCCCTTCAAGAAGCCTTTCGCTAAGGCTGTTCTTGTGGAATTGGCAAAGGGATATTTGGAAGCCCATAGAGGGTTATGGTGAAAAAGGAAATATCTTCCGTTTAACACTTGAAAGAAGATTTCTGAGAAACTGTTCTGTGTTCTGTTAATTCATCCCACAGAGTTACATCTTTCCCTTCATGACGCCTTTCGCTAAGGCTGTTCTTGTGGAATTGGCAAAGGGATATTTGGAAGCCCATAGAGGGCTATGGTGAAGAAGGAAATATCTTCCGTTCAAAACTGGAAAGAAGCTTTCTGAGAAACTGCTCTGTGTTCTGTTAATTCATCTCACAGGGTTCCATGTTTCCCTTCAAGAAGCCTTTCGCTAAGGCTGTTCTTGTGCAATTGGCAAAGGGATATTTGGAAGCCCATAGAAGACTATGGTGAAAAAGGAAATATCTACCGTTCAAAACTGGAAAGAAGCTTTCTGAGAAACTGCTCTATGTTCTGTTAATTCATCTCACAGAGTTACATCTTTCCCTTCAAGAAGCCTTTCGCTCAGGCTGTTCTTGTGGAATTGGCAAAGGGATATTTGGAAGCTCATAGAGGGCTATGGTGAAAAAGGAAATATCTTCCGTTCAAAACTGGAAAGAAGCTTTCTGAGAAACTGCTCTGTGTTCTGTTAATTCATCTCAGAGAGTTACATCTTTCCCTTCAAGAAGTCTTTCGCTGAGGCTGTTCTTGTGGAAATGGCAAAGGGATATTTGGATGCCCATAGAGGGCTACGGTGAAAAAGGAAATATCTTCCGTTCAAAACTGGAAAGAAGCTTTCTGAGAAACTGCTCTGTGTTCTGTTAATTCATCTCACAGAGTTACATCTTTCCTTTCAAGAAGCCTTTCGCTAAGGCTGTTCTTGTGGAATTGGCAAAGGGATATTTGGAAGCCCATAGAGGGCTATGGTGAAAAAGGAAATATCTTCCGTTCAAAACTGGAAAGAAGCTTTCTGAGAAACTGCTCTGTGTTCTGTTAATTCATCTCACAGAGTTACATCTTTCCCTTCAAGAAGCCTTTCGCTAAGGCTGTTCTTGTGGAATTGGCAAAGGGATATTTGGAAGCCAATAGAGTGCTATGGTGAAAAAGGAAATATCTTCCGTTCAAAACTGGAAAGAAGCTTTCTGAGAAACTGCTCGGTGTTCTGTAAATTCATCTCACAGAGTTACATCTTTCCCTTCAAGAAGCCTTTCGCTAAGGCTGTTCTTGTGGAATTGGCAAAGGGATATTTGGAAGCCCATAGAGTGCTATGGTGAAAAAGGAAATATCTTCCGTTCAAAACTGGAAAGAAGCTTTCTGAGAAACTGTTCTGTGTTCTGTTAATTCATCCCACAGAGTTACATCTTTCCCTTCATGACGCCTTTCGCTAAGGCTGTTCTTGTGGAATTGGCAAAGGGATATTTGGAAGCCCATAGAGGGCTACGGTGAAAAAGGAAATATCTTCCGTTCAAAACTGGAAAGAAGCTTTCTGAGAAACTGCTCTGTGTTCTGTTAATTCATCTCACAGTGTTACATCTTTCCCTTCAAGAAGCCTTTCGCTAACACTGTTCTTGTGGAATTGGCAAAGGGATACTTGGAAGCCCATAGAGGGCTATGGTGAAAAAGGAAATATCATCCGTTCAAAACTGGAAAGAAGCTTTCTGAGAAACTACTCTGTGTTCTGTTAATTCATCTCACAGAGTTACATCTTTCCCTTCAAGAAGCCTTTCGCTAAGGCTGTTCTTGTGGAATTGGTAAAGGGATATTTGGAAACCTATAGAGGGCTATGGTGAAAAAGGAAATATCTTCCGATGAAAACTGGAAACAAGCCTTCTGAGGAACTGCTCTGTGTTCTGTTAATTCATCTCACAGAGTTTCATCTTTCCCTTCAAGAAGCCTTTCGCTAAGGCTGTTCCTGTGGAATTGACAAAGGGATATTTGGAAGCCCATAGAGGGCTATGGTGAAAAACGAAATATCTTCCGTTCAAAACTGGAAAGAAGCTTTCTGAGAAACTGCTCTGTGTTCTGTTAATTCATCTCACAGAGTTACATCTTTCCCTTCAAGAAGCCTTTCGCTAAGGCTGTTCTTGTGGAATTGGCAAAGGGATATTTGGAAGCCCTTAGAGAGCTATGGTGAAAAAGGAAATATCTTCCGTTCAAAACTGGAAAGAAGCTTTCTGAGAAACTGCTCTGTGTTCTGTTAATTCATCTCACATAGTTACATCTTTCCCTTCAAGAAGCCTTTCGCTAAGGCTGTTCTTGTGGAATTGGCAAAGGGATATTTGGAAGCCCTTAGAGGTCTATGGTGAAAAAGGAAATATCTTCCGTTCAAAACTGGAAAGAAGCTTTCTGAGAAACTGCTCTGTGTTCTGTTAATTCATCTCACAGAGTTACATCTTTCCCTTCAAGAAGCCTTTCGATAAGGCTGTTCTTGTGGAATTGGCAAAGGGATATTTGGAAGCCCATAGAGGGCTATGGTGAAATAGGAAATATCTTCCGTTCAAAACTGGAAAGAAGCTTTCTGAGAAACTGCTCTGTGTTCTGTTAATTCATCTCACAGAGTTACATCTTTCCCTTCAAGAAGCCTTTCGCTAAGGCTGTTCTTGTGGAATTGGCAAAGGGATATTTGGAACCCCATAGAGGGCTATGGTGAAAAAGGAAATATCTTCCGTTCAAAACTGGAAAGAAGCTTTCTGAGAAACTGCTCTGCGTTCTGTTAATTCATCTCACAGTTACATCTTTCCCTTCAAGAAGCCTTTCGCTAAGGCTGTTCTTGTTTAATTGGCAAAGGGATATTTGGAAGCCCATAGAGGGCTACGGTGAAAAAGGAAATATCTTCCCTTCAAAACTGGAAAGAAGCTTTCTGAGAAACTGCTCTGTGTTCTGTTAATTCATCTCACAGAGTTACATCTTTCCCTTCAAGAAGGCTTTCGCTAAGGTTGTTCTTGTGGAATTGGCAAAGGGATATTTGGAAGCCCATAGAGTGCTATGGTGAAAAAGGAAATATCTTCCGTTCAAAACTGGAAAGAAGCTTTCTGAGAAACTGCTCTGTGTTCTGTTAATTCATCTCACAGAGTTACATCTTTCCCTTCAAGAAGCCTTTCGCTAAGGCTGTTCTTGTGGAATTGGAAAAGGGATATTTAGAAGCCCATAGAGGGCTGTGGTGAAAAAGGAAATATCTTCCGTTCAAAACTGGAAAGAAGCTTTCTGAGAAACTGCTCTGTGTTCTGTTAATTCATCTCACTGAGTTACATCTTTCTCTTCAAGAAGCCTTTCGCTAAGTCTGTTCTTGTGGAATTGACAAAGGGATATTTGGAAGCCAATAGAGGGCTATGGTGAAAAAGGAAATATCTTCCGTTCAAAACTGGAAAGAAGCTTTCTGAGAAACTGCTCTGTGCTCTGTTAATTCATCTCACAGAGTTACATCTTTCCCTTCAAGAAGCCTTTCGCTAAGGCTGTTCTTGTGGAATTGGCAAAGGGATATTTGGAAGCCCATAGAGGGTTATGGTGAAAAAGGAAATATCTTCCGTTTAACACTTGAAAGAAGATTTCTGAGAAACTGTTCTGTGTTCTGTTAATTCATCCCACAGAGTTACATCTTTCCCTTCATGACGCCTTTCGCTAAGGCTGTTCTTGTGGAATTGGCAAAGGGATATTTGGAAGCCCATAGAGGGCTATGGTGAAGAAGGAAATATCTTCCGTTCAAAACTGGAAAGAAGCTTTCTGAGAAACTGCTCTGTGTTCTGTTAATTCATCTCACAGGGTTCCATGTTTCCCTTCAAGAAGCCTTTCGCTAAGGCTGTTCTTGTGCAATTGGCAAAGGGATATTTGGAAGCCCATAGAAGACTATGGTGAAAAAGGAAATATCTACCGTTCAAAACTGGAAAGAAGCTTTCTGAGAAACTGCTCTATGTTCTGTTAATTCATCTCACAGAGTTACATCTTTCCCTTCAAGAAGCCTTTCGCTCAGGCTGTTCTTGTGGAATTGGCAAAGGGATATTTGGAAGCTCATAGAGGGCTATGGTGAAAAAGGAAATATCTTCCGTTCAAAACTGGAAAGAAGCTTTCTGAGAAACTGCTCTGTGTTCTGTTAATTCATCTCAGAGAGTTACATCTTTCCCTTCAAGAAGTCTTTCGCTGAGGCTGTTCTTGTGGAAATGGCAAAGGGATATTTGGATGCCCATAGAGGGCTACGGTGAAAAAGGAAATATCTTCCGTTCAAAACTGGAAAGAAGCTTTCTGAGAAACTGCTCTGTGTTCTGTTAATTAATCTCACAGAGTTACATCTTTCCTTTCAAGAAGCCTTTCGCTAAGGCTGTTCTTGTGGAATTGGCAAAGGGATATTTGGAAGCCCATAGAGGGCTATGGTGAAAAAGGAAATATCTTCCGTTCAAAACTGGAAAGAAGCTTTCTGAGAAACTGCTCTGTGTTCTGTTAATTCATCTCACAGAGTTACATCTTTCCCTTCAAGAAGCCTTTCGCTAAGGCTGTTCTTGTGGAATTGGCAAAGGGATATTTGGAAGCCAATAGAGTGCTATGGTGAAAAAGGAAATATCTTCCGTTCAAAACTGGAAAGAAGCTTTCTGAGAAACTGCTCGGTGTTCTGTAAATTCATCTCACAGAGTTACATCTTTCCCTTCAAGAAGCCTTTCGCTAAGGCTGTTCTTGTGGAATTGGCAAAGGGATATTTGGAAGCCCATAGAGTGCTATGGTGAAAAAGGAAATATCTTCCGTTCAAAACTGGAAAGAAGCTTTCTGAGAAACTGTTCTGTGTTCTGTTAATTCATCCCACAGAGTTACATCTTTCCCTTCATGACGCCTTTCGCTAAGGCTGTTCTTGTGGAATTGGCAAAGGGATATTTGGAAGCCCATAGAGGGCTACGGTGAAAAAGGAAATATCTTCCGTTCAAAACTGGAAAGAAGCTTTCTGAGAAACTGCTCTGTGTTCTGTTAATTCATCTCACAGTGTTACATCTTTCCCTTCAAGAAGCCTTTCGCTAACACTGTTCTTGTGGAATTGGCAAAGGGATACTTGGAAGCCCATAGAGGGCTATGGTGAAAAAGGAAATATCATCCGTTCAAAACTGGAAAGAAGCTTTCTGAGAAACTACTCTGTGTTCTGTTAATTCATCTCACAGAGTTACATCTTTCCCTTCAAGAAGCCTTTCGCTAAGGCTGTTCTTGTGGAATTGGTAAAGGGATATTTGGAAACCTATAGAGGGCTATGGTGAAAAAGGAAATATCTTCCGATGAAAACTGGAAACAAGCCTTCTGAGGAACTGCTCTGTGTTCTGTTAATTCATCTCACAGAGTTTCATCTTTCCCTTCAAGAAGCCTTTCGCTAAGGCTGTTCCTGTGGAATTGACAAAGGGATATTTGGAAGCCCATAGAGGGCTATGGTGAAAAACGAAATATCTTCCGTTCAAAACTGGAAAGAAGCTTTCTGAGAAACTGCTCTGTGTTCTGTTAATTCATCTCACAGAGTTACATCTTTCCCTTCAAGAAGCCTTTCGCTAAGGCTGTTCTTGTGGAATTGGCAAAGGGATATTTGGAAGCCCTTAGAGAGCTATGGTGAAAAAGGAAATATCTTCCGTTCAAAACTGGAAAGAAGCTTTCTGAGAAACTGCTCTGTGTTCTGTTAATTCATCTCACATAGTTACATCTTTCCCTTCAAGAAGCCTTTCGCTAAGGCTGTTCTTGTGGAATTGGCAAAGGGATATTTGGAAGCCCTTAGAGGTCTATGGTGAAAAAGGAAATATCTTCCGTTCAAAACTGGAAAGAAGCTTTCTGAGAAACTGCTCTGTGTTCTGTTAATTCATCTCACAGAGTTACATCTTTCCCTTCAAGAAGCCTTTCGATAAGGCTGTTCTTGTGGAATTGGCAAAGGGATATTTGGAAGCCCATAGAGGGCTATGGTGAAATAGGAAATATCTTCCGTTCAAAACTGGAAAGAAGCTTTCTGAGAAACTGCTCTGTGTTCTGTTAATTCATCTCACAGAGTTACATCTTTCCCTTCAAGAAGCCTTTCGCTAAGGCTGTTCTTGTGGAATTGGCAAAGGGATATTTGGAACCCCATAGAGGGCTATGGTGAAAAAGGAAATATCTTCCGTTCAAAACTGGAAAGAAGCTTTCTGAGAAACTGCTCTGCGTTCTGTTAATTCATCTCACAGTTACATCTTTCCCTTCAAGAAGCCTTTCGCTAAGGCTGTTCTTGTTTAATTGGCAAAGGGATATTTGGAAGCCCATAGAGGGCTACGGTGAAAAAGGAAATATCTTCCCTTCAAAACTGGAAAGAAGCTTTCTGAGAAACTGCTCTGTGTTCTGTTAATTCATCTCACAGAGTTACATCTTTCCCTTCAAGAAGGCTTTCGCTAAGGTTGTTCTTGTGGAATTGGCAAAGGGATATTTGGAAGCCCATAGAGTGCTATGGTGAAAAAGGAAATATCTTCCGTTCAAAACTGGAAAGAAGCTTTCTGAGAAACTGCTCTGTGTTCTGTTAATTCATCTCACAGAGTTACATCTTTCCCTTCAAGAAGCCTTTCGCTCAGGCTGTTCTTGTGGAATTGGCAAAGGGATATTTGGATGCCCATAGAGGGCTATGGTGAAAAAGGAAATATCTTCCGTTGAAAACTGGAAAAAAGCCTTCTCAGAAACTGCTCTGTGTTCTGTTAATTCATCTCACAGAGTTACATCTTTCCCTTCAAGAAGCCTTTCGCTAAGGCTGTTCTTGTGGAATTGGCAAAGGGATATTTGGAAGCCCCTAGAGTGCTTTGGTGAAAAAGGAAATATCTTCCGTTCCAAACTGAAAAGAAGCTTTCTGAGAAACTGCTCTGTGTTCTGTTAATTCATCTCACAGAGTTACATCTTTCCCTTCAAGAAGCCTTTCGCTAAGGCTGTTCTTGTGGAATTGGAAAAGGGATATTTAGAAGCCCATAGAGGGCTGTGGTGAAAAAGGAAATATCTTCCGTTCAAAACTGGAAAGAAGCTTTCTGAGAAACTGCTCTGTGTTCTGTTAATTCATCTCACAGAGTTACATCTTTCCCTTCAAGAAGCCTTTCGATAAGGCTGTTCTTGTGGAATTGGCAAAGGGATATTTGGAAGCCCATAGAGGGCTATGGTGAAATAGGAAATATCTTCCGTTCAAAACTGGAAAGAAGCTTTCTGAGAAACTGCTCTGTGTTCTGTTAATTCATCTCACAGAGTTACATCTTTCCCTTCAAGAAGCCTTTCGCTAAGGCTGTTCTTGTGGAATTGGCAAAGGGATATTTGGAACCCCATAGAGGGCTATGGTGAAAAAGGAAATATCTTCCGTTCAAAACTGGAAAGAAGCTTTCTGAGAAACTGCTCTGCGTTCTGTTAATTCATCTCACAGTTACATCTTTCCCTTCAAGAAGCCTTTCGCTAAGGCTGTTCTTGTTTAATTGGCAAAGGGATATTTGGAAGCCCATAGAGGGCTACGGTGAAAAAGGAAATATCTTCCCTTCAAAACTGGAAAGAAGCTTTCTGAGAAACTGCTCTGTGTTCTGTTAATTCATCTCACAGAGTTACATCTTTCCCTTCAAGAAGGCTTTCGCTAAGGTTGTTCTTGTGGAATTGGCAAAGGGATATTTGGAAGCCCATAGAGTGCTATGGTGAAAAAGGAAATATCTTCCGTTCAAAACTGGAAAGAAGCTTTCTGAGAAACTGCTCTGTGTTCTGTTAATTCATCTCACAGAGTTACATCTTTCCCTTCAAGAAGCCTTTCGCTCAGGCTGTTCTTGTGGAATTGGCAAAGGGATATTTGGATGCCCATAGAGGGCTATGGTGAAAAAGGAAATATCTTCCGTTGAAAACTGGAAAAAAGCCTTCTCAGAAACTGCTCTGTGTTCTGTTAATTCATCTCACAGAGTTACATCTTTCCCTTCAAGAAGCCTTTCGCTAAGGCTGTTCTTGTGGAATTGGCAAAGGGATATTTGGAAGCCCCTAGAGTGCTTTGGTGAAAAAGGAAATATCTTCCGTTCCAAACTGAAAAGAAGCTTTCTGAGAAACTGCTCTGTGTTCTGTTAATTCATCTCACAGAGTTACATCTTTCCCTTCAAGAAGCCTTTCGCTAAGGCTGTTCTTGTGGAATTGGAAAAGGGATATTTAGAAGCCCATAGAGGGCTGTGGTGAAAAAGGAAATATCTTCCGTTCAAAACTGGAAAGAAGCTTTCTGAGAAACTGCTCTGTGTTCTGTTAATTCATCTCACTGAGTTACATCTTTCTCTTCAAGAAGCCTTTCGCTAAGTCTGTTCTTGTGGAATTGACAAAGGGATATTTGGAAGCCAATAGAGGGCTATGGTGAAAAAGGAAATATCTTCCGTTCAAAACTGGAAAGAAGCTTTCTGAGAAACTGCTCTGTGCTCTGTTAATTCATCTCACAGAGTTACATCTTTCCCTTCAAGAAGCCTTTCGCTAAGGCTGTTCTTGTGGAATTGGCAAAGGGATATTTGGAAGCCCATAGAGGGTTATGGTGAAAAAGGAAATATCTTCCGTTTAACACTTGAAAGAAGATTTCTGAGAAACTGTTCTGTGTTCTGTTAATTCATCCCACAGAGTTACATCTTTCCCTTCATGACGCCTTTCGCTAAGGCTGTTCTTGTGGAATTGGCAAAGGGATATTTGGAAGCCCATAGAGGGCTATGGTGAAGAAGGAAATATCTTCCGTTCAAAACTGGAAAGAAGCTTTCTGAGAAACTGCTCTGTGTTCTGTTAATTCATCTCACAGAGTTCCATGTTTCCCTTCAAGAAGCCTTTCGCATAGGCTGTTCTTGTGCAATTGGCAAAGGGATATTTGGAAGCCCATAGAAGAGTATGGTGAATAAGGAAATATCTACCGTTCAAAACTGTAAAGAAGCTTTCTGAGAAACTGCTCTGTGTTCTGTTAATTCATCTCACAGAGTTACATCTTTCCCTTCAAGAAGCCTTTCGCTCAGGCTGTTCTTGTGGAATTGGCAAAGGGATATTTGGAAGCTCATAGAGGGCTATGGTGAAAAAGGAAATATCTTCCGTTCAAAACCGGAAAGAAGCTTTCTGAGAAACTGCTCTGTGTTCTGTTAATTCATCTCACAGAGTTACATCTTTCCCTTCAAGAAGTCTTTCGCTGAGGCTGTTCTTGTGGAAATGGCAAAGGGATATTTGGATGCCCATAGAGGGCTATGGTGAAAAAGGAAATATCTTCCGTTCAAAACTGGAAAGAAGCTTTCTGAGAAACTGCTCTGTGTTCTGTTAATTAATCTCACAGAGTTACATCTTTCCCTTCAAGAAGCCTTTCGCTAAGGCTGTTCTTGTGGAATTGGCAAAGGGATATTTGGAAGCCCATAGAGGGCTATGGTGAAAAAGGAAATATCTTCCGTTCAAAACTGGAAAGAAGCTTTCTGAGAAACTGCTCTGTGTTCTGTTAATTCATCTCACAGAGTTACATCTTTCCCTTCAAGAAGCCTTTCACTAAGGCTGTTCTTGTGGAATTGGCAAAGGGATATTTGGAAGCCCATAGAGTGCTATGGTGAAAAAGGAAATATCTTCCGTTCAAAACTGGAAAGAAGCTTTCTGAGAAACTGCTCGGTGTTCTGTAAATTCATCTCACAGAGTTACATCTTTCCCTTCAAGAAGCCTTTCGCTAAGGCTGTTCTTGTGGAATTGGCAAAGGGATATTTGGAAGCCCATAGAGTGCTATGGTGAAAAAGGAAATATCTTCCGTTCCAAACTGAAAAGAAGCTTTCTGAGAAACTGCTCTGTGTTCTGTTAATTCATCTCACAGAGATACATCTTTCCCTTCAAGAAGCCTTTCGCTAAGGCTGTTCCTGTGGAATTGGCAAAGGGATATTTGGAAGCCCATAGAGGGCTATGGTGAAAAAGGAAATATCTTCCGTTGAAAACTGGAAAGAAGCTTTCTGAGAAACTGCTCTGTGTTCTGTTACTTCATCTCACAGAGTTACATCTTTCCCTTCAAGAAGCCTTTCGCTAAGGCTGTTCTTGTGGAATAGGAATAGGGATATTTGGAAGCCCTTAGAGAGCTATGGTGAAAAAGGAAATATCTTCCGTTCAAAACTGGAAAGAAGCTTTGTGAAAAACTGCTCTGTGTTCTGTTAATTCATCTCACAGAGTTACATCTTTCCCTTCAAGAAGCCTTTCGCTAAGGCTGTTCTTGTGGAATTGGCAAAGGGATATTGGGAAGCCCTTAGAGGGCTATGGTGAAAAAGGAAATATCTTCCGTTCAAAACTGGAAAGAAGCTTTCTGAGAAACGGCTCTGTGTTCTGTTAATTCATCTCACAGAGTTACATCTTTCCCTTCAAGAAGCCTTTCGCTAAGGCTGTTCTTGTGGAATTGGCAAAGGGATATTTGGAAGCCCATAGAGGGCTATGGTGAAATAGGAAATATCTTCCGTTCAAAACTGGAAAGAAGCTTTCTGAGAAACTGCTCTGTGTTCTGTTAATTCATCTCACAGAGTTACATCTTTCCCTTCAAGAAGCCTTTCGCTAATGCTGTTCTTGTGGAACTGGCAAAGGGATATTTGGAAGCCCATAGAGGGCTATGGTGAAAAAGGAAATATCTTCCGTTCAAAACTGGAAAGAAGCTTTCTGAGAAACTGCTCTGCGTTCTGTTAATTCATCTCACAGAGTTACATCTTTCCCTTCAAGAAGCCTTTCGCTAAGGCTGTTCTTGTTTAATTGGCAAAGGGATCTTTGGAAGCCCATAGAGGGCTACGGTGAAAAAGGAAATATCTTCCCTTCAAAACTGGAAAAAACTTTCTGAGAAACTGCTCTGTGTTCTGTTAATTCATCTCACAGAGTTACATCTTTCCCTTCAAGAAGGCTTTCGCTAAGGCTGTTCTTGTGGAATTGACAAAGGGAAATTTGGAAGCCCATAGAGGGCTATGGTGAAAAAGGAAATATCTTCCGTTCAAAACTGGAAAGAAACTTTCTGAGAAACTGCTCTGTGTTCTGTTAATTCATCTCACAGAGTTACATCTTTCCCTTCAAGAAGCCTTTCGCTAAGGCTGTTCTTGTGGAATTGGCAAAGGGATATTTGGAAGCCCATAGAGTGCTATGGTGAAAAAGGAAATACCTTCCGTTCAAAATTGGAAAGAAGGTTTCTGAGAAACTGCTCGGTGTTCTGTAAATTCATCTCACAGAGTTACATCTTTCCCTTCAAGAAGCCTTTCGCTAAGGCTGTTCTTGTGGAATTGGCAAAGGGATATTTGGAAGCCCCTAGAGTGCTTTGGTGAAAAAGGAAATATCTTCCGTTCCAAACTGAAAAGAAGCTTTCTGAGAAACTGCTCTGTGTTCTGTTAATTCATCTCACAGAGTTACATCTTTCCCTTCAAGAAGCCTTTCGCTAAGGCTGTTCTTGTGGAATTGGAAAAGGGATATTTAGAAGCCCATAGAGGGCTGTGGTGAAAAAGGAAACATCTTCCGTTCAAAACTGGAAAGAAGCTTTCTGAGAAACTGCTCTGTGTTCTGTTAATTCATCTCACTGAGTTACATCTTTCTCTTCAAGAAGCCTTTCGCTAAGTCTGTTCTTGTGGAATTGACAAAGGGATATTTGGAAGCCAATAGAGGGCTATGGTGAAAAAGGAAATATCTTCCGTTCAAAACTGGAAAGAAGCTTTCTGAGAAACTGCTCTGTGCTCTGTTAATTCATCTCACAGAGTTACATCTTTCCCTTCAAGAAGTCTTTCGCTAAGGCTGTTCTTGTGGAATTGGCAAAGGGATATTTGGAAGCCCATAGAGGGTTATGGTGAAAAAGGAAATATCTTCCGTTTAACACTTAAAAGAAGATTTCTGAGAAACTGTTCTGTGTTCTGTTAATTCATCCCACAGAGTTACATCTTTCCCTTCATGACGCCTTTCGTTAAGGCTGTTCTTGTGGAATTGGCAAAGGGATATTTGGAAGCCCATAGAGGGCTACGGTGAAGAAGGAATTATCTTCCGTTCAAAACTGGAAAGAAGCTTTCTGAGAAACTGCTCTGTGTTCTGTTAATTCATCTCACAGAGTTCCATGTTTCCCTTCAAGAAGCCTTTCGCTAAGGCTGTTCTTGTGCAATTGGTAAAGGGATATTTGGAAGCCCATAGAAGACTATGGTAAAAAAGGAAATATCTACCGTTCAAAACTGGAAAGAAGCTTTCTGAGAAACTGCTCTGTGTTCTGTTAATTCATCTCACAGAGTTACATCTTTCCCTTCAAGAAGCCTTTCGCTAAGGCTGTTCTTGTGGAATTGGCAAAGGGATATTTGGAAGCCCATAGAGGGCTATGGTGAAAAAGGAAATATCTTCCGTTCAAAACTGGAAAGAAGCTTTCTGAGAAACTGCTCTGTGTTCTGTTAATTCATCTCACAGAGTTACATCTTTCCCTTCAAGAAGTCTTTCGCTAAGGCTGTTCTTGTGGAATTGACAAAGGGAAATTTGGAAGCCCATAGAGGGCTATGGTGAAAAAGGAAATATCTTCCGTTCAAAACTGGAAAGAAACTTTCTGAGAAACTGCTCTGTGTTCTGTTAATTCATCTCACAGAGTTACATCTTTCCCTTCAAGAAGCCTTTCGCTAAGGCTGTTCTTGTGGAATTGGCAAAGGGATATTTGGAAGCCAATAGAGTGCTATGGTGAAAAAGGAAATACCTTCCGTTCAAAATTGGAAAGAAGCTTTCTGAGAAACTGCTCGGTGTTCTGTAAATTCATCTCACAGAGTTACATCTTTCCCTTCAAGAAGCCTTTCGCTAAGGCTGTTCTTGTGGAATTGGCAAAGGGATATTTGGAAGCCCATAGAGTGCTATGGTGAAAAAGGAAATATCTTCCGTTCAAAACTGGAAAGAAGCTTTCTGAGAAACTGTTCTGTGTTCTGTTAATTCATCCCACAGAGTTACATCTTTCCCTTCATGACGCCTTTCGCTAAGGCTGTTCTTGTGGAATTGGCAAAGGGATATTTGGAAGCCCATAGAGGGCTACGGTGAAAAAGGAAATATCTTCCGTTCAAAACTGGAAAGAAGCTTTCTGAGAAACTGCTCTGTGTTCTGTTAATTCATCTCACAGAGTTACATCTTTCCCTTCAAGAAGCCTTTCGCTAACACTGTTCTTGTGGAATTGGCAAAGGGATACTTGGAAGCCCATAGAGGGCTATGGTGAAAAAGGAAATATCATCCGTTCAAAACTGGAAAGAAGCTTTCTGAGAAACTACTCTGTGTTCTGTTAATTCATCTCACAGAGTTACATCTTTCCCTTCAAGAAGCCTTTCGCTAAGGCTGTTCTTGTGGAATTGGTAAAGGGATATTTGGAAACCTATAGAGGGCTATGGTGAAAAAGGAAATATCTTCCGATGAAAACTGGAAACAAGCCTTCTGAGGAACTGCTCTGTGTTCTGTTAATTCATCTCACAGAGTTTCATCTTTCCCTTCAAGAAGCCTTTCGCTAAGGCTGTTCCTGTGGAATTGTCAAAGGGATATTTGGAAGCCCATAGAGGGCTATGGTGAAAAACGAAATATCTTCCGTTCAAAACTGGAAAGAAGCTTTCTGAGAAACTGCTCTGTGTTCTGTTAATTCATCTCACAGAGTTACATCTTTCCCTTCAAGAAGCCTTTCGCTAAGGCTGTTCTTGTGGAATTGGCAAAGGGATATTTGGAAGCCCTTAGAGAGCTATGGTGAAAAAGGAAATATCTTCCGTTCAAAACTGGAAAGAAGCTTTCTGAGAAACTGCTCTGTGTTCTCTTAATTCATCTCACAGAGGTACATCTTTCCCTTCAAGAAGCCTTTCGCTAAGGCTGTTCTTGTGGAATTGGCAAAGGTATATTTGGAAGCCCTTAGAGGGCTATGGTGAAAAAGGAAATATCTTCCGTTCAAAACTGGAAAGAAGCTTTCTGAGAAACTGCTCTGTGTTCTCTTAATTCATCTCACAGAGTTACATCTTTCCCTTCAAGAAGCCTTTCGCTAAGGCTGTTCTTGTGGAATTGGCAAAGGGATATTTGGAAGCCCATAGAGGGCTATGGTGAAATAGGAAATATCTTCCGTTCAAAACTGGAAAGAAGCTTTCTGAGAAACTGCTCTGTGTTCTGTTAATTCATCTCACAGAGTTACATCTTTCCCTTCAAGAAGCCTTTCGCTAAGGCTGTTCTTGTGGAATTAGCAAAGGGATATTTGGAACCCCATAGAGGGCTATGGTGAAAAAGGAAATATCTTCCGTTCAAAACTGGAAAGAAGCTTTCTGAGAAACTGCTCTGCGTTCTGTTAATTCATCTCACAGTTACATCTTTCCCTTCAAGAAGCCTTTCGCTAAGGCTGTTCTTGTTTAATTGGCAAAGGGATATTTGGAAGCCCATAGAGGGCTACGGTGAAAAAGGAAATATCTTCCCTTCAAAACTGGAAAGAAGCTTTCTGAGAAACTGCTCTGTGTTCTGTTAATTCATCTCACAGAGTTACATCTTTCCCTTCAAGAAGGCTTTCGCTAAGGTTGTTCTTGTGGAATTGGCAAAGGGATATTTGGAAGCCCATAGAGTGCTATGGTGAAAAAGGAAATATCTTCCGTTCAAAACTGGAAAGAAGCTTTCTGAGAAACTGCTCTGTGTTCTGTTAATTCATCTCACAGAGTTACATCTTTCCCTTCAGGAAGCCTTTCGCTCAGGCTGTTCTTGTGGAATTGGCAAAGGGATATTTGGAAGCCCATAGAGGGCTATGGTGAAAAAGGAAATATCTTCCGTTGAAAACTGGAAAAAAGCCTTCTGAGAAACTGCTCTGTGTTCTGTTAATTCATCTCACAGAGTTACATCTTTCCCTTCAAGAAGCCTTTCGCTAAGGCTGTTCTTGTGGAATTGGCAAAGGGATATTTGGAAGCCCTTAGAGAGCTATGGTGAAAAAGGAAATATCTTCCGTTCAAAACTGGAAAGAAGCTTTCTGAGAAACTGCTCTGTGTTCTGTTAATTCATCTCACAGAGTTACATCTTTCCCTTCAAGAAGCCTTTCGCTAAGGCTGTTCTTGTGGAATTGGCAAAGGGATATTTGGAAGCCCTTAGAGGGCTATGGTGAAAAAGGAAATATCTTCCGTTCAAAACTGGAAAGAAGCTTTCTGAGAAACTGCTCTGTGTTCTCTTAATTCATCTCACAGAGTTACATCTTTCCCTTCAAGAAGCCTTTCGCTAAGGCTGTTCTTGTGGAATTGGCAAAGGGATATTTGGAAGCCCATAGAGGGCTATGGTGAAATAGGAAATATCTTCCGTTCAAAACTGGAAAGAAGCTTTCTGAGAAACTGCTCTGTGTTCTGTTAATTCATCTCACAGAGTTACATCTTTCCCTTCAAGAAGCCTTTCGCTAAGGCTGTTCTTGTGGAATTGTCAAAAGGATATTTGGAACCCCATAGAGGGCTATGGTGAAAAAGGAAATATCTTCCGTTCAAAACTGGAAAGAAGCTTTCTGAGAAACTGCTCTGCGTTCTGTTAATTCATCTCACAGTTACATCTTTCCCTTCAAGAAGCCTTTCGCTAAGGCTGTTCTTGTTTAATTGGCAAAGGGATATTTGGAAGCCCATAGAGGGCTACGGTGAAAAAGGAAATATCTTCCCTTCAAAACTGGAAAGAAGCTTTCTGAGAAACTGCTCTGTGTTCTGTTAATTCATCTCACAGAGTTACATCTTTCCCTTCAAGAAGGCTTTCGCTAAGGTTGTTCTTGCGGAATTGGCAAAGGGATATTTGGAAGCCCATAGAGTGCTATGGTGAAAAAGGAAATATCTTCCGTTCAAAACTGGAAAGAAGCTTTCTGAGAAACTGCTCTGTGTTCTGTTAATTCATCTCACAGAGTTACATCTTTCCCTTCAAGAAGCCTTTCGCTCAGGCTGTTCTTGTGGAATTGGCAAAGGGATATTTGGAAGCCCATAGAGGGCTATGGTGAAAAAGGAAATATCTTCCGTTGAAAACTGGAAAAAAGCCTTCTGAGAAACTGCTCTGTGTTCTGTTAATTCATCTCACAGAGTTACATCTTTCCCTTCAAGAAGCCTTTCGCTAAGGCTGTTCTTGTGGAATTGGCAAAGGGATATTTGGAAGCCCCTAGAGTGCTTTGGTGAAAAAGGAAATATCTTCCGTTCCAAACTGAAAAGAAGCTTTTTGAGAAACTGCTCTGTGTTCTGTTAATTCATCTCACAGAGTTACATCTTTCCCTTCAAGAAGCCTATCGCTAAGGCTGTTCTTGTGGAATTGGAAAAGGGATATTTAGAAGCCCATAGAGGGCTGTGGTGAAAAAGGAAATATCTTCCGTTCAAAACTGGAAAGAAGCTTTCTGAGAAACTGCTCTGTGTTCTGTTAATTCATCTCACTGAGTTACATCTTTCTCTTCAAGAAGCCTTTCGTTAAGTCTGTTCTTGTGGAATTGACAAAGGGATATTTGGAAGCCAATAGAGGGCTATGGTGAAAAAGGAAATATCTTCCGTTCAAAACTGGAAAGAAGCTTCCTGAGAAACAGCTCTGTGCTCTGTTAATTCATCTCACAGAGTTACATCTTTCCCTTCAAGAAGCCTTTCGCTAAGGCTTTTCTTGTGGAATTGGCAAAGGGATATTTGGAAGCCCATAGAGGGTTATGGTGAAAAAGGAAATATCTTCCGTTTAACACTTGAAAGAAGATTTCTGAGAAACTGTTCTGTGTTCTGTTAATTCATCCCACAGAGTTACATCTTTCCCTTCATGACGCCTTTCGTTAAGGCTGTTCTTGTGGAATTGGCAAAGGGATATTTGGAAGCCCATAGAGGGCTACGGTGAAGAAGGAATTATCTTCCGTTCAAAACTGGAAAGAAGCTTTCTGAGAAACTGCTCTGTGTTCTGTTAATTCATCTCACAGAGTTCCATGTTTCCCTTCAAGAAGCCTTTCGCTAAGGCTGTTCTTGTGCAATTGGTAAAGGGATATTTGGAAGCCCATAGAAGACTATGGTAAAAAAGGAAATATCTACCGTTCAAAACTGGAAAGATGCTTTCTGAGAAACTGCTCTGTGTTCTCTTAATTCATCTCACAGAGTTACATCTTTCCCTTCAAGAAGCCTTTCGCTAAGGCTGTTCTTGTGGAATTGGCAAAGGGATATTTGGAAGCCCATAGAGGGCTATGGTGAAAAAGGAAATATCTTCCGTTCAAAACTGGAAAGAAGCTTTCTGAGAAACTGCTCTGTGTTCTGTTAATTCATCTCACAGAGTTACATCTTTCCCTTCAAGAAGTCTTTCGCTAAGGCTGTTCTTGTGGAATTGACAAAGGGAAATTTGGAAGCCCATAGAGGGCTATGGTGAAAAAGGAAATATCTTCCGTTCAAAACTGGAAAGAAACTTTCTGAGAAACTGCTCTGTGTTCTGTTAATTCATCTCACAGAGTTACATCTTTCCCTTCAAGAAGCCTTTCGCTAAGGCTGTTCTTGTGGAATTGGCAAAGGGATATTTGGAAGCCAATAGAGTGCTATGGTGAAAAAGGAAATACCTTCCGTTCAAAATTGGAAAGAAGCTTTCTGAGAAACTGCTCGGTGTTCTGTAAATTCATCTCACAGAGTTACATCTTTCCCTTCAAGAAGCCTTTCGCTAAGGCTGTTCTTGTGGAATTGGCAAAGGGATATTTGGAAGCCCATAGAGTGCTATGGTGAAAAAGGAAATATCTTCCGTTCAAAACTGGAAAGAAGCTTTCTGAGAAACTGTTCTGTGTTCTGTTAATTCATCCCACAGAGTTACATCTTTCCCTTCATGACGCCTTTCGCTAAGGCTGTTCTTGTGGAATTGGCAAAGGGATATT